>NC_049198.1:78579944-78684944 GCF_009769625.2 Cygnus olor | reverse complement strand
CTGGACTATTGTCTTTACAATTGAATTCTGTAGCAGGACGCAAAACAAAAATACCTAAATTAAAGACACTCAAAGGATGAAGTTCTATTTGAACCTATAAAAAGAACAGTTACTAAAACATAAAAATAATTATTAAAAATAAAATGGAAAAACAAAAACAAACACACACACACACGCACATACACACACACACAATTATGGAGAAACGACCCTGTTGGGAAAAGAAAACACAGAACACTACAAGGAAAATACCATTTCCCCCCCCCCCCCCCGCCCCCCCCCCCCCCCGATATTTTTGACCACTGTTTTATCTTCAAATAACACTGCTGCAGTGTGAATGTAGTGTAGTGGCTCAGGACCAATGCCTTGGAAAATTAGTCATTTTCTGTAAACACTGGATTTTCCTGTGTGAGAATTGATCTGTACATTACACAATGAACAAGACTGAAAGAAGCCAAATGCACAGGTAAACAGTTTAAAAAGATGCATGTAAGAAGATATAGAAAAAGCAGGTGGAAATCCTGGACATGTTCCCATATTCATAGAAGATGGTGAATAGCATCACCTGTATCTTTAGCAGTTTATTTAAACACATATATGCGAACTAATATATTAAGCATATTTATAGACCATATACATTTTACACACACATACTAGAAATATTGCTAGAACGTATTTAAATTTGGTATTCAATATTTGTAACATTCCATACAGATAACCAAAAAGTCAAACTGTCCATTTACTATTTATCCAGTCTCTCTCCAGCTGGTACATCTCACTTCACTTCCTGGAAGCAATATTTTAATTTACCCAACATAGAAGAATTCTGGCTTCAAATCTGTAAACAGATTGGTTATATTTCCATTTCTATGACTCATTACATTGATCACAATTGGATACAGTTTGAGAAATCTGTACCTCTTCCTTTAAGTGTTACAAATAAGGTAAGTATTGTCTGAACTCGTTTTGTTTTGTTTTGTTTTGCTTTGTTTTATGATGCAACTCTGCCATGTGATAGTTAATATATAATTGGGATCAGTTGCTTTCCATTCCCTCATTTTCTTAAGAAAAGACCTCATAACTCTCTGGTCATCTGTTAGGAAGAAATTCTGTGGAACTGAATTTCCACTTAAACCACTGTTCCTTGGCTGTTTGGTTATCGTAATTGAATTGAAAAATCAATGAACCACCAGTGTGTAAAAGACTCCATTGAAAACCATTTCAACACTACTTTAAAAAATAGATAAAAGTGATGGCTTCAGAAAATTGTTCTCGAAAAAGCAGGTCCAAGGGATCAGAATCTGATAATAAAAATGGTAGTGCAAGTTTTGGTCTCCTCTGAAGCAAAACCAGAGGTGGTCATCAGACCACATCTCTACAATGAGCTTAGCTTATGTCAATGGAGTGAGGAGCAAAGAAGGAAGTTCAGGATAATGGAGTCACACCCATGTGGTGGGACACTGATGGTACTTCTACCATCAGTTGAGTGTGGATACCTGGCTGGGAGGGCATCTCTTTGACATCTCTGAATATGTTTTTAGAGAGGCAACATCCACAGAGCTCTGCTATGGGTTTGCCCAACCTTTCCTTTCCCAATTTAAAACAGTCAGCAGGACAATGTTCCAGCACTTTGGAAGGCAGAATACAGTATTTTCCACAAAATATTTGGTAGTAGTTGAACTAATTTTCAGTTCCCCATATATTCTCCTGAGCTATCTCTGGCACAGCATTCCCACAGTGTTCAGTATTGTTTCATTTCATTTAGTGGTCATATATATATGTGTATATATATACATATATATATATTATACATGTGTGTATATATATATATGTGTATGTATATATATGTATGTGTGTATATATATATATATATATATATATATATATATACAATTCTCACAAAGTTGTCTTCCTAGAGATATTTACTAGAAATTGTAAAAGGGAAAAAGAATGTAGGAATGTCTTGGACTGAAAAAACTTCCAACTTACTTTAATTTTCTCATGTGAAAGTTTAGGACTTGCATATCTTAGATTTGATACTTGCACACACCAAGATGGTGAATACAACATGTTTTTTTAGAAGTGCTCTTATGTTCACAGATGATTAAAGGAGGCAGAAAGTAATACAACCACACCCCTTAACACAGCAATTGCCCATGAATACACTTATTACATGTCAACTGGTGTTGCAGTGAGAGGTGATAATTACAGATTAGTAAATGTAATATACTTGCTATATGTTTATGTAATAGGCTTTTGCTTACTAAAAGCTGCAGAGGACAACATTCTCAATCCTTTTTGTTGGAATGTAGATACAAAGGTAATTAAATATAACCTAAAGGCCCCATCTGTGGTAATCCCATCTAGAACCATATGTATGGGGTTAGTTACTTCATGTGTGTATTAAGAGAAAATATCTATAAAATAATAGTCAAATAAAGTTTAACATGCGTAAGCTTTGTTTTCTTTGTTCTGTTTTATTGATAAGGAATGTCACCTAAATCAATGGTTGCCTTTATTTTTTAAATACATCTGGTCCTGCTTTATTTTACCTTTTTAATATCAATTAAAAAGAAATGAACTCTCAGAACCCTCTTCAGAAATGAACTTGTCATTAAGCTGAGATCAAATTTCAGGTTCCAGCTTTGGTGAACCAAAGTCAAATCTTTTATTTTATTTTATTTTAATTTTATTTTTTTATTTTATTTTATTTTATTTTATTTTATTTTATTTTATTTTATTTTATTTTATTTTATTTTATTTTTCTCCCAGTCTACTTTCAAATGATTTTGGGTAAAGATGTGTAAGTATTAGAAGCACTCATTTTGCATCCAAAACAATATCACATTATTTATTTGGCTAATCCAGTTTTAGTTTATACTATCAAGTTTTGAATAATCAATGAATTATTTTTTCCCTATACACAAGGCCCCACTGAATTTAGTCACCGAATAATTATTTGTGAATGTGACTTCAGATTTTCTGAAGACAGAAAGAAAACGAATATATTGTTCTATATTTTTTAGCTGCAAGTTATGTTGTCATTCTTAGTTTACTATTATTTTTATTGAAATTTTCTGTAAAAAAAAAATCTAAATATTTAGTCTGGAGCATGTAATATCATACAGTTACTAGAATTCATTAATCAGATTTAGACAGTTGTAACAACTGGAAAAATAAAAATGCAAAATAAAATTTCCCTATTAGATTTGATAATATAATTTTAGTTTTGGGGGGTTGCCCCTCCCCTCCCCTCCCATTTTTTTTGTTGTTGTCTTTTACTGACATTTGACTTGTATAAGTGACTGAAGCTAACACATTAACACTTTTGCTTAGTTCATTAAAAGTTTAAGAATCAGGCTTATGGCCAGTCCAGCCCAGAAAACAGCTGCATTTATCTAGTGAATGTGCAATTGTGTGAGTTGTTTTTTTTTTATTATTATTCTTTTTTAAATCCAGGAAAAAGAATAGGTGCTTAGATCGATGTAAACATTGTGTTTCCTCTGAGACACTAATGATTTATAGGTAACAGTGACTATGCTGTCAAATCTCTCACAGGATAAAGTAAGTGAATTATTTGGGTGGTGATGTTTTACGATTATTTGAGCTACGTCACCAAAACACGACTTCATTATTACTACTTATCATTCCCTCCTCATTAGAGTTGCGAGGAACATCCACTTTTCAGCCTGTGCATAGTTTTAAAAGCTCATCCAACAACCCTTGTACGTTTTCAATCACTGCTTCCCAGGAAAAAGCTCTTTTTGTCTAAGAGCTATGGACCCTAACCTGCATTGAAATATTATTTATTTATATTATTATTTATTTATATTTACTTATATTATTATATATTTGAAATATTATTTACTTCTATTTATTTCTATTTATTTCTATTATTTATTTTTATCTACGAAGACATACAGGCTGATCACTGTCACTGTAATCATCTTTATTTAACATTTTCCTGGTCTTTCTGTCACCAGCAAACCCTATCACCAATGATTTTGCAGTTTCATCCTTTTATTGTCAATAAAATATGAAATATCACTGGACCAACAATTAATGCCTATGTTCCAGCAAAAATGTATATTTGAACAATCATTTTTTACACATAACAGTGAAACTTTAACTTTACAGCTGTCAGGCTGTAGTCAGATATCTATAAAAATGCTTCATGTTTGATTCTTAGTATTTTACTCTTGCAGTGGGTAATTCAGTTACTGACATATATAAGAATATTAAATTCATTTTAGTAAAAATCATTATAAAAATATTATTTTGACAAGATCTATTTTCCAGAAATTTATGGATCTAGTAATATTTTATATTATAATATTAAAATCTTATTAATTTTGTTTTATTGTCCCACATTATGTATTCCACTGTTTTGTCTTAGGAAAAATACTGGTTCAACAGGTCTTGGGATTTTTAAATGAAAATTTTTATCCTTTGTTAAGTGGTACTACAAGATTAGTTTTCTTTCCATGTTTTAGTTTTTTTCCCATTTTTCTAAGATTTGAAAAACTGATTACAAGTCAAATGGATTTTCTATTAAAATATATTGTTTGGCTTTCACATCTTCCATTGACTTTCACATCCTTCATTATTATTGAAAGAAAACTAAATTCCTTTTTGTCTGATAAGAATATACTATCTAGGCTATTTTTCCTATATATAGGAATAAATATAGTATAAAACAGAAATATTTATTGACTCTTTCTGCCTTCTTTGTGTTATAAATGTATTATATCATCCTGATTAGTAATGGATTACCATTGTACACTTACTTGTTTTTAACATTGTGTATTAACATATGTATAATAAATATGTATATAATATATATATATATATTTACCATCTTTAAGTTGTGTACTATTGTTCTTTGCCTCAGTAGCTATATCTCAATTCCCTATTGTCCATCTCAATCTTTTCCAAACCAACATTTTTTTACCTTTCCACAATCGACACATGCTTCAATTGATTGAAAAATGCTTTCCTCTTTGCAAGTCTTCCAGCCAGTTTCCAAAACCTTGTCCTGTTTGGATAAAGTTGATCTCCTAGAAGATCACAGGTTTATATTTTTTTCTTCAGAATTCTCCTGAATTCTGGAAATCTATAACTGTGGTATATTACATGAAGCATCGCTACTTTATTAGATATTTTGAAAACTTTTTTCTTAGTCATCAAGTCAGTTTTGTTTTAAAATAACTAAAAAGAAAATTAAGATTTTACTGTTTTCTTTAAATTTAATTTAAATAAAATATTTGGTTAAAAAGATTTGATTTTTTTTTCAGACATGAATAAATCTGTCAATTATTTTTTTTTTGGCAATTTATTGTTTAATAAAAAAAAAAGTAAAACGGATTTTTCTCAGCCATTTATCAAAGATAATTGAAAACTGAGAAATATAAATGAGCTTCCTGAAAAATTCCCCAGACTTTTTATTTTTTATTTTATTTTATATATTTTTTTTTGGTTTTACGTCCTCTTTCAGCTAAATGTCCTGAGCTGCCAAGCATAAGACATTTGCCATGATGGATCATAATCATTCACCTTTGTATTTTCCTAAGCTTGTTAATGTTCTGGTTTACATTGATGCAATTATTTTGGGGAATCCAAGGACCTTACAGAGCACAGGACATAAGGTATCAGGATTATAAGAAACAACCAAATAATTTGGACTAGAGTAAATTATAAAGACAATATACCAAAAATCTTATTAGATAAAGAAACTGATCAAAATAGAATATGAACTCTATCTTGTGTAGGTCTGTAGTCTTCTAACACATCCTGCAGTGTTTGTGAAATGAAATATCAGTTTATCAAACATAAACCAAAAAGGAAAAGTAGGGGTGCCCAGAACATGTACAGAAATCTCACTCTCTGCAATACTTTTTTTTTTTTTTTTTTTTTTTTTTTTGAGGTGGTCACCTATGACTTCTCATGTTCTTTATGCTACAAGGTCTTCCATGTACAAATTTTCTACAAAACCCATTGCTCCTGGTCTCAGTAACTAGCACCTCTGTGATATTGACTAAATTTCTTCTAACAATTTGTCTGTGAAGTTCAGACACTGACTACAGCAGAGACTTGCTTTACAACGGCAGATGGAGAAAAATCTGTGGAGAGAAACACTGAAGTTCAAGTCACCAACCACAGCACTCCAAATATATCATCTATTGAGCTACTTGACTAAAAGCTTTGCTGAATGCAATGGTGCTTCTAGAAAAGAAGTTGGTGCTGTACTAGGTAGCTCAGGAAAGCTGAAGGAATACGTCAGAGCACTGAGTTCTGCCCTATACTACCTCTTTTTTTTTTTTTTTCTTTCTTTCTGAAATGACCATAAAAAGATCAGTAATCATCACTTTACCAAGTGAATGAAAATATGACAAAATTACAAAAGACCAAGAATTCTCCTATTATTTCCACAAAATAAATTAAGTCCATACTTTATTTACTTTTTATTGTGTTAGGCTTTTCTTATGAATGCTATTATTATTATTATTATTTCAGTTATCCCCTATGAAATCTAAGGATTTTTATTTCTTTTCTTTTTTTTTTTTTTTCCTTAAACTTATGAAGTAGTGTGGTGAAGGGGCGAGGTGCCCCTTCTATCCCCTTTGACAGAAGACAGATCCCTCTTGTACACAAGACATGCAGGTAACTGAAATAAAAGTTTATACAAATTCAGTGATAGTGCACATAGAGGACTGTTAATAGAAAAAAACATTATTCTCTTTCTTCTGTCAACTTTTTTTCCCCCATTATATTTGTAAATATGTTTCAATGTGCTTCTACAGCTAACTCTTTTTAAGTTGAGCTACATTTTTATTGCTGAGGAAAAACGTATAAAAAGTAAAGTTTCCAAGGCAGTCATAAACCATCAAAACCCAACATCTGTATTAAAATAACAGTTATATAATAACAGAACAGTTAAAATAGCAGAAGTAACTGCATTTCTCCATATTTTCTATTTAAAGTTTCTTCGTTTCTTCTCTGTTGGTCTCTTTTTGCCATTAACACACTCACCACCCTGCAAAACACTTACACATCTAGCCAAAACCTCTGAATTTTTTCACTTCAGCTGCACAAGAATGTCCCATCTAAGCTCACCCATACCCTAATACGTAAATATATCTTTATTTTTTCCCTTTATTACATGTATATTGACCATATACCATATTAATCAATACATAAAATATATTTTATATCGCGTATACATAATCAAGTATGTACATATATCATGCATGTACCTTCCGTACAGAGAAGAAAAAGGAGATTATTAAGAAAAATGCATAAGGAAGTGGATGGACCAAGAGAGTAGATGGGGCATACACTACCAAATAATGTTACAGATTCAAGATCATATAAAGAAGATCACATAACTGAAATTCTATCATATAGAACCTTTAAATACTCACAAACAAGCCAATTTATTTGGTAAGAAAAAAATATTGTAATTAAAAACATATACTGTAGTTAAACTGTACAGTCCCATTTCAGAGAATAATGCTTTTATAGCAGTAAGAACAGAGAAAAAACTTTGTATTCTTGTCTGGTCCCCACTTCAGACCTTCTGCTGAGGGACATTAGGCTACACACTGAAAATGAACATTATCACCATCTGTTGGCTGTTTGGTGATGTATACGGAATGAGGCACCAATTCAGTTCCTAAAAGCAGGTACCTATATTTAAAGGAATAATAAAAAACTCGAACACAGTGCTAACTGCTATACTCACTGGTGGCACCAGTGGTAAAAGCAGAGAGGCCAAGGACTGAGATGATTTGATGAACTACCTACCACTTCAGTAACAGGATAAGTAGGTTACAGGATGTCTAAATGGGAGCTCCCTGGCATAGCAGGAAGAGAAAGGACATAAAGAGAAAGGAGATACTTTGGCTCACAACAAGGCAGGTCTGATACTTTCAGAGTTTATTTGTAACTGGCAAAATTAAAATAAAAGCACTCTGTTTTTTACCAGATAGCTTGCAAGTGTTGCAGGATTTATTGCCAGTTGCAGGGCTATGGAACTGTTTCACATCCTCTTTTGACCTCGCTTTTTTCAAATCCAGCGCAGCACTGCACTGCAGTAAATGCTAAAATTATCATAGCTACGCAACTTCAGAATGATGGTAATATGAAAAAGTAATAATGTTATTTGAATCACAAGAAAAAAGCAGAATCCCTACAATTAAATGCAGTATCCTCAGATTTAAACATAAGATTTTGCTTAAATCCTATGAGAATTACTCCCTAATAAGACTGTTTACAGAGGATGATATTTATCTTGGTGACTAAATGAAGCAAAATTGAGTTCTAGAGTCCTAATTTGAGCAATTTTTATAATTTAAATCAGACTAATGTTGTATTTTTTTTTATTTGTTTCATTAATTAGTATCTGGAATTCAAATAGGAAAATAAAAAATGAGAGGAATTAAGGGAAAGCATAAGATGGTCATGGAAGAGATAAGGAAAAGGAAATTTAGATTGAAAATTGGGAAAATGTTTTTAAATGTGGATTATTGTTATTTTTTTCCACAATAGCTCAATATCCAAATTAGTTTTGACTAGATAGTCTGAACTGAAGTGAAATATTGATTACATATAGTAATGCCTAGTAAAATACTCAATCACATAACAATATGTATAGAGATGACAATAACTTTTTTTAATGTTGATCTTTCTTTGGCTAGCATTCAGGATTCTGTCTCTCAACAGCCTGTTAGTTGAGAAATTATCAAATTTTCAGAACAGCTATTGGCTTGCAAAAGGAACACATTAATTATTTATGCTGATCAGTTTCAGGAATGACTTCCAATATTTAAATTGAAAATTACATTTAAAAAAATCACAAAAATATTGAATTGGAGAAATTTAACTTTATTTTTATTTTATTTATTTATTTATTTTTAATATATAGTTCTGCATGCTGGGAAAATAAGTGATTCCTCTTCCCCAGACTATACCCAATTGGAAATCTGTACTGTGGCCTATTAGGCATAGTTCATGTTTTATATTGAAAAAAACAATATATTAGAAAACATAGGAATATGTTTTTTATAGATATTTAAATAAATATAACTTAGATCAAAATCACATTATGATACTCAATAAAAATACAAAATAACTAGAAAACTAAAATTAAGATTAAGTTAATCAGTTTAGATCCATTTTTTTTTCAATTGTTAATTTCAATGTTATTTTTTTCAACCTGAAGTGCATAAAATTTATATCAAAAAATTAAAACTGTTAAGCATTGTCCAGCCTCCAGAAGACTACTGAAATCCATTTTTTTCCCCCTGCAATGCCTTGTAAACTATTTTTGTTTACTCTTGAATATGTTAAAATCACTTAGAAGATGACATTACAACTTTCCCAATTGTAACACTCATCACATTTCTCCCTCCCTAATCCTCTTCCTTGAATTAAAGGGAGAAAAAAAGTGCTGAACACTAATTATTTAACCTTACCTCCTATCTACTTTCTCTCTTTATTCTGAGGTTTCTTAAGGGCTATAATGAGCTGTCCCCACACAAACAGGCCAAATTAGTGGATAATTACTGCTGGGTCTGTGAATGTTCTCACTCCTCCTTTCTTACAGTTTCACAACATTACCAGAATGGTCTGTCACCTCCCTGCCAATTAGGCACAATTACTACTTTATAACATTAGTGGTGGCAGGCTTATTATGTTGGAGGATATGTAAAAGTAAGGGAGGGTTGGGGTGAGTGGGCAGTGAATCAGGCCAAAAGAGGTCATTATTACATCGGTAACTTGTGTAGTCCTAGTTTTATTTTCATTTTTAGGGAGGGACAGAAGATGTATACACAGAAAGGGATTATTTATTATTTTACTTTATATTTTATTTTATATTTTATTTTATTTTATTCATTTTATTTTTTAAGTAAACAGATCACTAGTTTTTGTGCCTCTGGGTTTTCCAGGTGGTGGCGCTAACGATTGCCTGATTTTGTTCTTTCCTTTAAAAGACGTCTTTTGAGTGACAGAAAAGGATCTGTTTGTCTGGCTTTATCAGGCGGAAGTAGACATATTAAGTATGTCATGTCAAAGGCAGTTACAATGACCTCAGAGCACACCAAAACATTCCCTTCCAATCTGTATTTAACGAAGGGAGTTCAGTTCAAGATAAATCTATGTTATATGCTCAGAGGAGGATAATTTCTAATCTTTTATAAACAGTGGTATGCATATAGTTAACTTCTGCCTTCCTCGGGGGGGGGGCTGGGGGGACGACAAAAAAACAAACAAACAAAAAACATTTTTACACTTTATCTTTTAAAAGAGAGGAAAAAAGATCATATTGTCTGTTTTACAAGATATATTTCTGAGAGTGAAATGACTTAAAGATTTAAGAGAGGAGGAAGACAGCATAGTTTACTTACTGTCATTGAATTGAGTCCTCAATTTTTTGCTTTAAAAATCTTCCATTGGCCCTTTTCTTCTCTCCTCCTTTTAGAATTTATATGTTCTTCCTATGATGTTTGCAGTGGTAATTGTAAGATACTTACAAATAATGTTAGAAGACCAGTAATCATGTTTTGGATTGCAAGCACTAGACAAGCACATTTAATTTCAAAACATTGTGGAAGAGGTTAAAATACTTTATAATAACATTGGAATTTAGCAAGCCTTTTCTACACAGGCAACAAAGTCTTAAAGAAAAATGTCAGCAGTCAATAATGACTCCAATCCTATAAACCTGCAGTAACATTTCATAGCATTTCATAGGTTTGGAAACTTAATCAACTTTTTCATGAAATATACTCAAGTATGCTTAGAGCAAATTTTTAAATTGTGAAGTGTTATAACTGACCATGAAAGGTATTAATCTAATTAATCTGAAAGGTATTACTACATAGGGAAAGGGGTGACTAATAAAAGTTTTGCCAGCACAGCATGTTGCAGCACTTAGATTGTGAGTAAAGGATCCATGAGAATAGCCTTGTCTCACTGTAAACTGAGCCAAGACAAACAAAAAAAAATGAGTGAAAACTTCATCTGTTGCTTCTACTTTCCAACCTGTAAATTACTGTTTTTATTACAGGAACATTTCGGATAGAAATATCACTTACGGAAACTAATACTTCTATCTGCCGTTTCATTTAGAGATACTTCTCTGCATAAAATTGATTCCTGGCAAATTGGGTTTTCCAATAGGAAAGAAAAGGAAAAAGGTATAAGAGGGAAAGAAAGCTGGGTGGAGTAACTGACAGCTGGAGAAGACAGTGTTCTCTTCAAACTTGCTTTGAATATCCTTACATGACATCTGTGTACAGCAAGTATATAATATATCTCAGATCTTTCTTCTGAAACACAAAATTGTGCACTCTTCTGTTTTGGCACAGAACAACCTCTTTCAAGTTTCCCCTGCCTTCAGTTTTGAGTTAGTGAAGGGAAATATTGCTAAGTATTTTTATCATATCACATTATATTGATACGATTGTTTTAAATATCAGTCCTTTTTTTCTCACCTTGGGAAAATATCAAAACTTGAAGTATAAAGATGGTATAATCATTTAGAAGGTACTGCAAAGTTCCTTTGAGTGGCGAAGTGGAAGGTCCTATGAACTTAATAGACAGCTCCTCTTCAACTCTCCCTTAAATACTACTGACACATATATCCATGTTTAGTCACACCATGTTACTTTATGGATTGGAAACACTTGTGGGAGGGGATATTCATTACATAGAAATCAAGAGCAGACTGATTGCAGCAGCTCCCAGCTTTTACTCATTGATTTAGCCCCAAAAATTTGTGTCCTGAAAGGACTGTGCAGTCATGTAACTGTGTAGCAAGTCATGAGTAAAATAAAGAAAAGAAAACAAAAGAAGCGAAGTTGTAAATGATTTTGGCTGTATATCATGTAAAATTCACAGTTCAGGACTATCCAAATCATCATCATGTTCAAGATTTTGTAGGGACTTACAAAAATATCTGTAAAGTTTGAACTTTCCCACTATTCTCCAGGGCTCTAGTTTATCAAACCAAAGTAACTTATTTTATAGTACAAACAATAACTTAAGGATTTAGCAGGTTGACACCCCTAATGACTCTAAAACATATATATTTTTGGGGAGGGGTATTAGCACCTGATATAGTGACTAGACAACATTCCTTAAAATTACTCTGACCTTCCTCAACTTGAGCTCTGAAGAGCACTCAGCTATAGTAGCTATAGTGGTGTTCAGCCTCTCTTTTAAGACTGAAAATAAGAATGCCAAGTACAGCCTCCAACAAAACCATTTAGAAAGTAAATTATAAAATAAGAGGAATTTATCTGCATACTAATCTAGTTCTTTATGACCATTATTAAGGGGGAACACTCAAGGACACAGAAAAAATATAATACAGTTGATGTAAGCAATTGGAAATGAATAAATAAATAAATAAACAAACAAACAAATAAATAAGTAAATAAAAAGGAAATATTTCATTAGGACCTTAGTAGTTATGAGAACTTTGTACCAGAAGATCTACCAAACCTTTGAGATCATCATGAGGAGGAACATTTTATGACATGAATTTTGGGTTGATTTAATGACTTATCATGAGGCACTAGTGTATAGTAAAAATGAGTAGGAAAGTAATGTTAATCATAAAAAGGGAATACAAAAAAAATAATACCACACTTTCAGCTCTTTTATGGTTACCACATGCACCACCTATTTACTTTTGTTTTTATGTTATTTGGAACTAGAGTTAATTTCACAAGAGTCTTTGGAAATTGAGTGGCTTAAAACTAAGAGGATATGAAGAGAATTAAACCACAAGTTTCTATTCTGAAAGTAGATTTCTTTTAGGTTAGGTGTCAGGTAGAGGAAAATGTTAGCAAGAAAATATCTGACTAAAATCTTGCCTTCCTTGTGTCATTTATACTCTGCTGCTGCAGAGTAAATGTGTGTAAATGGCACATGGAAGACAACTTAATTCCATTGTTTCTTTGGCATTGTTGTGATTATATTCAAAATTGTGACTGCCCTTCCACATAAAAACACTTTGTCTGACTTTCCCTAAGATTTCACAGCAGTGTAAGTTTCACCCTGGAAGCACCTGGAAAAGACCCATTCTATATACTGTTAATGGAAAGCTTGCATAGAGAATCTGACACAGTAACATGTAAAACTCTCCCACAGAATTTGTTGTCTCATGGTTATGATCAGGTGTTTTGTGGGACTTTTTTTATGAGCTTTCAACATCAGGCTAACTATTAGAAAAGTCAGAAAGGAAATAGGAAAAAATGAACCAGTTCTGTGCAGAATCAGAACAGCCTCTGTTTCTTCATATGAACTAAAGGAAAATAGTAGTGATGGATGAACCTCAGATGTTTCATAGCAATACCTAAAATGTTTGTACTTATCTAAGTTATATTTAAATCTTTTCAAACTAGAAATATTCTACGTATAAGTCTCTTCATGAGATTTTAACTGTACCTGGGCTTCAACTAAGAGTCAGAAAAAACAGAACTCATGTTCATGATAGTTTAGTAATTCCATTTTTAGTCTTCCACAAAAATAAATAAATAATAAAGTTTTGAGGTTTACTGTTAAAAAAATTAATAGGGAAAAAATATTGCTTTATTTCTTTAACATATGTTGAGGTGATTTAATTTTTTTACAGTATTGTAAATCTGTAAATGACTTATCATTTTCCTGAATAGATCGATTTTTTTTTTTTTTTTTTTCCAGAAGTACCTGAAATTTGTTGTACAAATCACATAGTTCCCCATAGGGTGTTTTATGCTGTTGTTGTTATTTAACATCAGGGGATTGCTGTTAGTTTTTGAGACTTGTGATATACTATCATCCCTTTTGATACAAATAGAGGAAGACTAAGATCTTTAGAAAAACTGCAGCTAGAACTAATGTGGCTGTTTGCAGATGTATTTCCTTATTTTTTGTCTACACAGATAGAAATTATACCAAGCAGTGCAAATTCCTTATAAACATATACGCACTTTATGTTTGCTATGCATGAAGAGCATCCTGGCTGGTAAGGAGTCACACTCCAGGTATTCTTTCAGCTGTCAAGAAGATTCACAGACAACCTTGACCCAAGTAACCACAGGTATTGACAGGATACACGTTCTTGAAGGCCTGAGGTTCTTCTGAAGGAGTCTTTTGTAAATTTTTCACAATCATATCACACATACAGGGTGGTTATCTCAGCAGGTAAGATTGCCAAATTTTTTAACCCTGTCTTCCTTGCCAGTGGCTGGAGAAGATCAAGACCGTATCATCTCAACTTGTTTACCTTATTGCACTGCTACAGCATAGCTCTTCACTTGAAATTTACAGGTTGCTTATACACAAGCATTTTTATAAGAGTGAAGATAAAAGCAAAAATGTCAAGTGCTTGAGCAACTTAGCCTGAATGTCATGTTTATTTTAGCAGAAGTAAACATCATACTTTGCAGTACTACAACTTAAGTGGATGCAGAACTTACCTTATCGTGCTGAATACTATTAAAATCCTCTTGTCAAAAGGGGATGTACTGTACTTAAAATGAATTTACCATAAGAAAGTGTAGCTGTACACTGTCAGGAAAAGATAGAAATATTTTGTTGCATCTACTTGTATTACCACACTGTGTGTAAAAAAAACCCACAGTTTCTAGTGCTATCACTCCATTTTCTTTTATAAACAATAAATACGATTCACAATTTGTAAACTTGAAAAGAAAATTAAAGTGTCCTTTCCTTAACACGAAATTCACATCTATCTTTAATGCAACGTGAAAATATGTGACTGATTTCACAGTATAGCGGTCCCAAGGAAGCTTTACAGGGCTAATTGAGAAGTTCACATATAAATGTAATTTGCTTTATTGTCAAATAAATGTTAATTTAATATTTTTACACACAGTGCTTCTGTTTTTAATTTGGAAAATGACAAAGAAGTAGAAAATGTACTGTAGGGAACAATTCAGAATTGCTATAAAAATAGGTGACCTACAAAAGTTTCTTCTTTTTAAACTTTTAGTACCTATTCCTTTGGTACAGACAATAAAAAGTAGTGAAAGAAAAAACTGTATGCATGCCTTAAAACTAAATTGGTTTCTTTATACCATATAACCACTAAAGAAACAGTTACTCTTTAGATGCTGCTCACATGTCCAGAGAGGAAACTCTTATGCGCCCTTTCTATCATGATCCATCACTCTAGATGTTGGGTGGCAACACCCATTTTAAGGTTTTGCCTGATCTCTACCCCTTGTTCCTCCCCCTAGCACTCTACAACTCTGTGTTACCCCTTTATGGGTGCCACCACAGACATAAGTCTAACCATATGGTGGCATTACTTGGAAGCAGATTCCACTAATAATTAAAATCTGGCAAAAATACATATATACTCTTTTAGAAGCCACTTCAATACCTGATTTACAATGCAGGTATACTAGGTAAGGGGGCAAGTGAGGAAAAAACGCAAGAACACTAGCAGGCATTTATGTTAAGCACTTTATGGCTTTAGAGCCTGAATATGAATATTCCTTCAGATCCTAGATCTGACCTTTAAAGAAGAGATCTAGCTTCAGACTTTTGTAGGACCCTCATCAGTTATTGTCATCAGTTTCAGACCTATCTTTAATATCATTTTTGGTTATCCCTGACTGCCTTTATAGTCTTGGGTTGGATATGATTCTTGGTCAAGCTCTAGGGATCAGGTGGATTCAAGAAGACAGAAGGAGGTATCCTCAGCTTCTTTGCTTTGTCCAGTGTTTCTTAAATACAGGCAGAAATGTAAACAGCAGGCTTTTTGATTGTCAACCGAATGTGCTGGCTTTCACATCCTTTAAAAAAAAAAAAAAAAAAAAGGTGGTTTTTTTTCCACGAAGGCCAGACAGCCTGGCTCAGAACATCTGTACACAGACGTTCGCTCTTTCTGAGCTAAGTTTTGCACTACTAAATTGTAAAAAACTTCCTTTCTTTGTCATAAGCTTGGGTTGTGATCTTTTTTCCATGTTCTACTATGTCCAGCTGCCAGGTAGTGAAAACTGAGATCCAGCTTCTGGTTTATCATTGTGTGGTTAAATTTGGCTTAAGTTTGCTAATTCTGGATAGCATATTCATAAGAAACCAAATTGTCCTTTGTGTCCCATTAATACGACTCATTTCCTTTGCCAACAATCAATTTCCTGATTTATCTGAGTACATTACAAATCAAAGAGAGTGGGTAAACTGATTTAAGCACACAGAACACTAGTGATAATTGTGTGTTCATACACACCTTAAATGCCACTTTTATTTCATATTTATCATTTTGGAGATTTATTGTCATATACTATCTTCTCAATCCTATAGCTTACGTAGAAGTGCCCTACAAACAACAAGTATGGATGAACGAATCTTGTTGATTTTTAAGTTTTATGGATCGAGCACTATTCCTGGAGGGCTCATAAATCTAGACTGAAGAGGAACTTAGTAGCTTAATGCAAAGAACCAAGAAAAACTTCTACACTTATGCAACCTTAAAATGTGTCTGTTCCCAGAATGTTGCAAATGTTGTAAGAATGTTGTTGTTGTGGATCTTTATATCAGTCCATTTGCATGTGTTATACACAAATATTTATTCTCTGTTGCTATTCCACAAAACTCTTTGCATTCACTTTACCTTTATTTTGTTCATTGTTGCATGAAATAAATATGACTTAAAATTAATTCAGAATAGGACTTCAAGCTCAAAACCTTCACCAACAGAAATTAAAGCTATTTTTAACTTGCAGAGGCAATTTTGGGTGTTAAGTGAGGGAATACTGTGCTACTTCTACTATGCTACTTCTGTGATTGCTGTATGTCTCCTCCTCTTTTTCCCCTCTCCAATCACAGCAAGATAAATCTCCAGTTAGAAGCTTATGTACTAAGGCATGGCCAATTTAATCATTCTTGGAAAGCAGCAGCATAATTATTTTTCTAACATGTATAACCTTGCAAGCAGTAATGGATAACAGCAATTATTTAAAAATAAAATAAAATAATAAATCAGTAATAAAACTGAAAATTTCTCTTGCACTATATTTTATTCATTTTGTATTCTCTTAGCAGAATACTGATGGTACTCTGGCAGATCTTCTCCTGCCACTTACTTTTTGTACCTTTCATTATATAATCTCAAAATATCTTATGAACTTTTAAGTTGGTCTAACACACACACACCACCACCAAGAACAAAAAGATATTTTTCTTGGGAAACAATCAAGTAAATATTGACTTGTTTATGTGATTACATGTCAACTCACAGAAGAGCAAACTAAAATCAAAGCAATTAAATTACTTTAAGGACAGACCATGTGTGAGGGTCAGAGGCATTGAGAAAAGAATCTAAATTCTCATTGAGCTTATATTTAATACTGACTGTGATATATATTTAGAGGTAACTTGTACATATCTGGAACACAAATCATGTTTTATCTGTTGATCTAGAAGTAGATACGTCATATCATAATTCAGATTTCTTGATTTTTTAAAAAACTATTCAATCTCACCATATTGTTACGTGCGGACTGGTCTAAGACTCTTTAAGACCATAATATTTGTTGACTGCAAGTAGTCTTACCACTAAAATTTCCTCTGTATCTTTAAGAAATGTTTTCAGCATGAAAAAGAAATCAAAAAGTATTTTTTTTATTTTGTCATGCCTTCATTAAAATACAGTCTTATCTGAAGCCTGTATGAAATAGTATAACATTGATTTATAGTTCATGCATTTCCTTTCAACTTTTAAAACAGCATTAAAAATGACAATTTTCTATTATGTAGTGTGTACATTTTCTTGATATTTAAAGGTTGCCTTTCTGTTCCTAATTGTTAAGATTAAAACAGCAATCGTCTTCTAAAATATCACTGTTCTTTCCTTTCCTACTGCCAGAAAATATCTAATTCATTTGCACATATTGCACTTAAACAAGTGGGTGTGTCAGTTCTAAACGCATTCTACATCCATGATATGTCCATAGAGAGGAGAGCAACAGCATTTTCCAAGGCTGTAATTAATGCCCTTTTCTCTTTTTGCCAAAAAGCAGTCCACCATATCATAATTTATATTGCTAATTTGACATTCTTCCCTTGGCTTCTCTTAGATGGCAGCTGAAAACTTCACTTGGAATTAATATAGCCATTTTTACTGATTATAAAATTTTGGTATCCAAATTATCCATACCAGGAATTCAAGGCAACTTGAAGCATCAAGGTACATTTTACCACATCAGTATAAGCTTGTCACCAGAATATCTTTGCTATAAGTTTGTGATCGTAGACCTGTAACTGAAGTGTGTGAACCTTCTAGCATTTTCCACTATAAAACAATGTGTGCTTTCTGACCAACTAGCTACCCACCTGCAACTGGTCCCAGAAGCAAAGCCTGCAAGCAGAAAGAAACTTTGTGTCTGAAAAACTGGTCCAAGAAATACCACGAAGATCCTCCACTCTTAACCAAACACCCAATTATTGTGCAATCATACGAGTTCACCTATGAATGGGAACTGCACATTTCAGAGTGAAAAAAATACTAAGAATTAGGTTCAGCTTGAGTCAAGGCTGACAAAATTGACTAGGACAACAGATCCAAAGCTGGAATGGAAAGACTTTTTTTGTTGAGTTCCTTTAGCTATTTTTCAGTGTATGAATTTCAGAAAGACTGCCAGAAAAATAAGAAATCAGAAGAGAGAATCTAACAAAAGTAAGTTTTGAGGAGTTGTAAGGTGGCAGAAGAAGGACTATGAATCAACACTGAACCAACTAAAAGTATAATCTATTCCTCTACTTTATTGTCTTTCCTTATTAATTTGAAATTACACTCAGTTACATAGAGAAAGAAGTTTCAGAAACACACAGGAGCAAAGTCTTTTCACAGCATCAACTGAGCCCTTTGGCACAAGCCAAAGGCTCTCTTCCAATTACACTTTTTGTACAGTTTTAACTTCACATTTATATGCAATAATGTCTTTCAGACAGTCAGGAAAAAAAAAAAAAAGCTTAAAAATTTGCATCACAAAACTTCAAACATCTGGGGAAGCTAAAAGCTGGAATCAAATAGGACAGAGCATATTAATCCTGCTGTCCATGTGACAATACACAAAGCAAAAATGCAGATGAGTTTTGCACATAGACTGTTTCTGTCTTTGGGACCCCATTTACTCTTTCTTCTTCCCTCCCTAGCGAGAACATATTGGAAAAAGCTGGACAGGGCACACTCAAAATGCAGTGCCTCATAATCTGCAGCAACCCACAGTCGTGTGGCCCTTTCTTTAGAGGGTGAGCACATTTTTTCCAGGGTGCTCTTATCTTCTGTAGCCCGAGAACATGCAGCCTGATTTCTCTTTCCAAAACAGAATTTCATAAACGCCCCAGTAATAATCACACTGTAAGGTCCATGTCTGAAGCCTGTTTCTTTTTGTACTTGTTTCAGACAAGTGTACAAAATAATTATTCTAAATTTGCAGTGGTGCTATGCAGAGTCAAACCCCGAGATGCTTTAATCCTCTGCTATTTAACACTATGAAATTCAGACTGCCAAAGAGTACCAGTGGGGGAACTCTGTCTATGCTTTGATGTCACGTTACCTATTTCTGGTTATAAAACATTTCCCTCTTGATTTTTACAGGCTTGCGTCAAATGTGCACAAAAAAGATAAACTTCCCAAGAAATTATTCTGACACAGAGTTGAACACACTTTTAAGAAACTGCTTCATTTTCGTAGGTACTTGATATTGATGGGCTATGTCCAAACCTTCTTACTCTTTTCCTTTCTTTTCTATTCATTTTTTTTTTTTAAATACTCAGAATAACTCATTCTAAAAATTGGCTGCCAGCATACCATTTGAAAGTGAAGAAAACATCTTGATTTAGCATCTGAGCAGGGATTTTTTTTTGTCATCTGTAAACAATTGGACCATATGTAGTGTGATGGGAAACATGAAGGCTGTGATAGAATATCATTTAAGGAACCTGGTGTTTAATTGCTGCTCTTGATTAGCTGGAATAGAGATTAGCTTTAAATGCTTAGTTTACAGTATCTATTTTAAAGGTATATAAAATAGTTATCTATAAGTTTAAGTAGTAGAGGTGTTGAAGATTGCAGAATTACTCTGATTAATTGCGACAATAGAAAAAAAAAAAAGGTTAAAAATATTTCTACCTGTGAAAACAAGAGATATTAATTTGGAAAAAAAAAGAAAAAAGAAAAAGAAAAAGAAAAAGAAAAAGAAAAAGAAAAGAAAAAGAAAAAGAAAAAGAAAAGAAAAAGAAAAAGAAAAAGAAAAAGAAAAAGAAAAAGAAAGAAAAAGAAAAAGAAAAAGAAAAAGAAAAAGAAGGAGAAGAGAAGAGAAGAGAACAGAAGAGAAGAGAAGAGAAGAGAAGAGAAGAGAAGAGAAGAGAAGAGAAGAGAAGAGAAGAGAAGAGAAGAGAAGAGAAAGGAAAAGGAAAAGGAAAGGAAAGGAAAGGAAAGGAAAAGGAAAGGAAAAGGAAAGGAAAGGAAAGGAAAGGAAAGGAAAAGGAAAGAAAGGAAAGGAAAAGGAAAGGAAAAAGGAAAGGAAGGAAAGGAAGGAAAGGAAAGGAAAGAAGGAAAGAAAGGAAAGGAAAGGAAAGGAAAAGGAAAGGAGGCGGAAGGGAAGGGAAGGGAAGGGAAGGGAAGGGAAGGAAAGGAACGGAACGGAAAGGAAAGGAAAGGAAAGGAAAGGAAAGGAAAGGAAAGGAAAGGAGGCGGAAGGGAAGGGAAGGGAAGGGAAAGGAAAGGAAAGGAAAGGAAAGGAACGGAGCGGAAAGGAGCGGAAAGGAAAGGAAAGGAAAGGAAAGAAAGGAAAGGAAGGAAAGGAGATGAACGGAAAGGAAAGGAAAGAAAGGAAAGGAAAAAGGAAAAGAAAAGGAAAGGAAAAAGGAAAGGAAAGAAAGGAAAGGGAGAAAGGAAAGGAAAGAAAGGAAAGGAAGCGTAAAGGAAAGGAGCGGAAAGGAAAGGAAAGGAAAGGACCGTAAAGGAAAGGAAAGGAAAGGAGCGTAATGGAAAGGAAAGGAAAGGAAAGGAAAGGAAAAAAGTAAAGGAAAGGAAAAGTAAAAGGAAAAGAAAAGAAACGAAAAGAAAAGAAAAGAAAAGAAAAGAAAAGAAAAAGAAAGAAAAGAGAAAAGAAAAACAATAGAGATACTAAGGTTTGCTTTCTACTTCTTGAAGAGTTCCTGAACCTTCTCTCAGATTAATCCAGTGTCTTCTTGTTTCCCCACATCTCAGCTGCTAAATGTCATAATCTTTAACTGCTCTCTAAGATTAGTCTCCTTTTAGAGGAGGTAAGGTCAATCAAAGCTAGTGCTACATTATTAATAAAGCAAGAGGGAACTGTATTTCTCTTACATGCCCACAATTTACTGGGTTTGTCATCAAAAGTCTCAACACATGTAATTCCATAATCTTTCCCAGGAAGTCTACACAGCTATATTTTCCTATACCCACAGAGGAACATGAAGGGAAACATAATCTGAAGGTTTGCAGTTCCCCTCCTTCTTACTCGAACCCTACTCCAATCTGTGAGTAAGCTAAAGGCTCAGTCTTTGCAACAAACTCTCCTTTACATCTGCCCAAGATTAAAGTTTCTTTTAACATCTTTTTTTTTTTTTTTTTTTTTTTTTTTTTTTTTTTTTTCCCCAACATGCTGCAAGGGAAAAAAAATGTAAAAACCACCACACTAAAAAAAAAAAAAAGAAAAAAAAATGAGCTTCAAGACACCTGTCACTTTGGCTGAAAAGGAAAAATCATCTTTCCTGTGTGTCAACACATCAGTGACTTTATAAATATATGGTTCTGCTAAAGAAAAAGAACCAAGCAGCAGGAACCATAACATTTTATTATAATGCTGGATAATATTTAAATTGAAAAGAAAGGAAACACCAAGTTGCCTTGATGCATCCCGTCCAGCTGGGCAAACGCAGCACATGCGTTTTAAGACCTCATGTTGTTTTGGACCCCCAAGATCCAGCAGAGACAGGAAAGGAAATGGCTTTCTGTCCCGATTACATACACAGAAGAATGTTCATATTATACCTGATCACACAGGTCACACATATTTCACATCAACAGGAAGGCTGAGACTCCTGGGGTTATGTAGTCCTTTTGCAATCAAAACGGGGAAAATAGTTCCCACTTTGAGTATGTTTCATTGTACATTAATATGTATATCAAATATAAAACAGAGTTTCAGAGTTCCCGTCATTGCCCATGTTCCTACCCATGCTGAAGAAATTCTCAGGAAAACTGTGGACAATTCCACTCTACTCTTAACCCAGAGCCAATTTACCCCCAAACTATTGCTTACTTCTCTCTAGGTATTTGAAAATATCTTCTGCCCTGAGGCTGAAATAGTTGGACAACACCATTGTAAAGAATTCCCTTAACTTCCTCTTGCTGAACTAACTGCCATCTCCATAGAAACAGAAGAAGAAATACAGTTGGCAGCCAGCAACCAGAAGTTTAAAGAATTTATTCATGGCATTTTCAGCTGTATGCCATCACCTGGAATCTGGAAATGCTGGTCACTGAGAAGACTTGTGTTGCTAAAGTGAAGGAACTTCTGTTCCTCTGTTTCAGAAGAAAAAGTTTCTACATTATAGGAAGACTTCAGATTTTTATTTTTTAATACTGTTTTTCCTTAATTCTGCTTACACTTACACTTTGTCAGAAATGTATTATACTGTATATATACATATAAATGCTTTTAATAACAAAGTTGGTAATGAGAGAGATAAGCATAAAGATCAGAACAAAGAAGATTGAGACTGGGAATTTTAACCCTAGTCCTAGCACTGGTGCATTACATGATACTGAGCAAACAGCACATATGGAACTGATCAACACTTTTCTTCAAGATCCTTCAAAAAAGAAACAATAACTACTTTCAGAAACTTTTAAAATAGTGACTGTAGACAATGCCATTGACAACATCGGTTTTCTTTCATACATTTATTAAAATTTGAAAATGGAAAAAGTTTCAAGAGCATTGAAACTTTTGAAATGTTTCAGGATAAATGTTGAATAAATAAGACATTTTCATAAAATCCTTTAATGTAAAGAAAATGGGGAAAAATCACCCTAGAGTGTGTTCATTTTGAAAGCTTCAAAATTAAAACAATTTTTTAATGAACACTATCTTCTTTTCTCATTTTTTCCCATGTGAGAAATGAGGATAACAGCTGTGGAGATAACAGTTTACAGCCTCTCCTCACCCCTGCTCGATAGCTATGTTCTTTTTATGTAGTCTATTGTGCTTCTTCCTTCACAATCCTTCTCTCTCCCTGGGCTAGCAGATGGTCCAGAGTCCAGAGAGAACAGAGAGGGTTAGAACCAGTCACAACAAAGGCAGTTCAGATCCCATTATGAAAGAGAAGATGGGGAATGAAAGGAGAGAGATATAACCTTATTCTAAAGCAGGAACTACTCTTTTAGATGAAAAAAAAGAAAAAAATAGCTACTGAAAACAGTACCCATCTTTCTAAACATCTATTTTCTTACTTCAAAAAGTACAGTAACAATTTCCCTACAATTGCACAAGTTCTGATTTCTTTCATGAATGCACTTGCTTGTTGATCCCTTCTGGTAGGATCATAAATTACCCTGTATATTAAATCTTTAACTCTTTAACATTAGTGTTCCAGTTCAAATGGAGCTATTAAAAAAGCACATAAGAGTGACCAAGGAATTCAAACCTGTGACAAATTTGGAAGATGGATTCAGAAGTGATAGAAATGTAGATTTTCACTCTATCACCCCAAATATCTATTGCTACTTGCACATATCTGGAGTGCCACATTGAAATGCATGTTTAAAGACATAAAAATACTTTTCTTCTTTATCAATATCAAAAACAAACAAGTAAACAAACAGACAAAGCTCCTATTTTATAAAATTATATTTTTATTTACACTAGTTTAATAAAAGTCTGAAAATAAAATGATTTTGTTCTTTTCCTATTTGATAAAACTTCTGTATGAATGATGATGATAGCCCCATGATAATATGAGGATTTGCCGATATCCTTGTTTCCCCTAATTCACTTTTTCACCCCACAGGCTGGATTGTTTCCTAAGGAGAAAATTGTACCTGTCTATAATCATTATTAACATCGCTGATTTCAAATAAAAGTCAAAAATATGATTCCTTTTCCTCTGGGCCTGGGAAAAAAAAAAAAAGACTGATAATCTAGAGAATTATGAACATCTGATCTTAACTCTTAAATTAGCCATATGTTGAGTCTCAACAGATTGACAGTACTTATTAACAGGAATGTAAAGTTTTAATATTTTAAATCTGCATTTTATTAATATTTAATCCAGGGTCATAGGTAATGTCCATGTGTGTCAGACAGAAAGGAAAGAAGGAGGTATCACAGGAATCCAATTACTTCTTCTTCTAATTGCAAATGACTTTCAATATTGAGGCAATGTTCTTCTTATGTGACCTTTAGTGCATATTCTAGTCTTCATTAAACACCTTTTGTTCTTGTCAGTTCAGGTAAATCTCATCCTGTCCCATTCCTCTCAGAGTACTCTGTCATCTCTTCATAATCTGATGAAGAATGATTGTGGCAAGAAATATACAATGAAATGTTTAAGATATGTGCCACAATTTAGTCTACATGCAGAACAAAAACAATTGTTTTGTAAGTTTTTTGTTCAAACAGACTTCGTACAATCTAGATCAACAGTTATTGTCTTTGGAATGATAAATTTTGTCTAATCTTACCTGGTTTATATATAAATATTGCTTCCTATAACTGCTTTCATCTGTACAGAACAAACATGGATTTGAAACTTAAATACTGCATGCTATTTATTCCACTAAACTCCATTCTTTTGAACAGAAGAAACAGACATCGCAGTAAAATTTTAAATTAACAGTAGACAATAGAGAGTTCAACATCAAGTTGTACCATATGAAAAATTTAATTATATTTATTTCCTCATAAAAGAATTTTCATTGCATGCAATGATATGTAGAATGCATAGTTAATATATAGAAGAATAGTAAAACAATAACAGTGTAATAATCTTTGTAGTATAATAATGTTGTACAATAATCAAGTTGCAGACTGAGCACTGCCATTTTACTAGTGTTATACATACACAATGCATTGCATGAGTGATGCCTTTTATAAACATAAAAGAAAATGTAACAGCCTATTATATCTTGTATGTAAATAATCAGATAATGTAAATAAATGAATTAAGAAACATTTAAATATATATCTTCTATTCTCCCTCAAATTATTCCTGGTGAGTTTTTCTCTTTCTCTCTCTTATTTTTTAAGGATCTGTATGACATGCAAATATTTCAACTTCTGTATTCATAGATGTACAATATGTCAGTGAAGGGGTAATTTTTGCTTATTTTCAAAGTTTAATTCTTTCAAATACAATATACTTATATATTATGAGACTTGTCTTTTCATAATAACTTTTTGCATCCAGCACTTCCAGTTGTTCATCTATCTCCCTGTTACCTAACTCAAAATGAATCAAGACATATTATTGTCTACTGAGAAAGTCTGAAGAAGACAAATATTGGTCTGCCTTTGTTTCATGTACACAGGTGAAAAAGAGTGGTATCCACCCCCCCCACCAAAACAAACAAACAAACAAACAAACACATAACACAATAAGATTCAGAATTGATTCACAAAAATTAAGAATCAGCCTCCAGTTCAGGAGAAGCTCTGTTTTTATGACTCAAGCTACACTGATGCAAAACAGCCTGTTTAAAATGAAACTCAATTCTTTGATAAAAATTCTGAAAACTTTTATAAATAATCTTAGCTTTATAAGACTCCTTCCCAATTTTCAAGGATGACTTGGTTACTTTAGATTTTGTCTTGTAAAGACTTAATTGGCAAGATGTACCTTGACTGAAGATTAATGTCTGGCTGTCTCATTGAGTTTTACCCTCTTTGCCCTGGGCACCCTTTAAAATGCCACGAATCCAGGTTTTGTTCATCTAGAAGTAGAGATTAAGACATGGTTTGATATTTCACAGTTATAATATATCCAACATCACATTGTTAAGTTAATATGAAACTTTTGTTGTAAAACATGATTTTGAATAATTCTTTTCTTGCCAGACTCCAGCTGAAAAAGTTGGTATGAACAGTACCAAAACGCAGAATAAGAATAACTATCTCTTTTGGAACAGATGGAATTGAAGGCTGCAAGCATAAGCATTTAATGTTATGGGTGTTTTAGTTTCTTAGCATCTGTAGAATTCAAAAAATAATGCTGTGCAGGGAGATCTAGAAAGGGTAATCAAACATATCATTATATCTTGTCCACTGAATGTCACACAAAAAGCATTCTCACAGCTTACGTCTGGCCATCCAGGACTCAAAGTGTCTTGGTGCCATTTTTGCCAGTTCAACCGTCACCACTAAGTCACCTTGGCTTACCAAGCCGTATCAGTGCAGCTCCTTCATTTGAGTCCTCTCCGTACCTAGCTCTTCCACCATAATGTCTTAGGCATCTCCTCACGGAAATACACTACTCTCACTCTCAGCTCACTACAAACACCATCATGCCACACAGCCTGCAGTTGGACAGCTGAGTGAAGGAGAGTTCCCTTGAACACTGGGAACTTAATATATTCTGAAAACACATAATGGACCTGAAAAGGAGCCTTGATGTTTTTGCTGTTTTTTAACCTGTGATTTGAAAATGGTATTGGTAATCACATCTTCATTCTTCTATAGAATAAGAATATTAAAGCCATCAAAAAAGAAATATGATATTAGTAATTGATATGCACAGGAAGAGCATATATATATTGCCATCTGTGAATATTAATGAAGCATAAATCTAACACATTATATCGTATTACCAAACCATATAAACAGGACAAGATTTAAAGTTCACCTAAAGGGCAAATTAGATTGGCATCTACTGTTATGTTGAGGTTAAATTCTCATGCTTTTATACATTCTAGGTTTGGGAGTTTATTTTCTTATTTTTATGTAATTGAATTTCACCCAGTTTCCAGTACCAAAGGATTACATATCCTTATTTGAAATAGTCTAACTCTGCAGACAAGCAGTACGTTTTCCTTCAACCTATAAAACCCAAACATTACTAGCATAGTAAATATGTATGTTTCAGAACAGGAAGAAAAAGAAAATGAATACCAGCTAGAATATTTACAATAAGAGCTGTTTAAAGAAAAAATGTGTTTGATCTTTGGCAAGTTCCCTGACTTTGAACTGACACTAGACAAATGATTATGGAGAGAAGATTCGTGAATAGCTACTCCTCCACTTGTGGGCTCTTATGTTTGACTGTACAGCCAGGTTTCCTGATCAGGGAATATCTTTGCTCCCACATCTGTTCCAAAGGTCAATTATTTTTGGTACGTTAGGACAAATGGGGGCAGGGGTAGGGGTGGGGGAGAAGGCCTTTCAAGCAATGCAGCCTCAATTAATTTAAAACACATAGTAATGGGCTCTAAAATAACAGCATTTTAGCCAGTGAGTTCATTAAACATTTTCTCAAATGCATAACCATTACTTTGCTTGGTCAGATGTTTTCTCAAAGGAGAGTTCATTCATTTTAACTGCTTAAAATATATGACGAATGAAGAAATTTGCTCTTTTATTTACATTTTAACATGGATAATATTTTATTGAAAACACCACCACAAAGCAGCAGAGTACATCTTTAATCTGTGTTTGGCTTTCAAGGTAAACCTTTCTTTAAATGTAAAGAAAATAGAATATGCTAAGTTACAATCACAAATGAGCTACCCTAAGCTCTGATATAAAGATGCTACTATAATTAGTTTTGGAAATTGTTGTAGTATACACCTAAGCTTATAAAATAATTATATGTATGGTAACTCATTAGGCTAAAGGATATTCATGGACATGGGTTATTGCCCTTGAACAGCAGTTTTACCAGGACTGACTTCACCAGCACAATGCAGACATCCTTGCAATGAGCTTAATGTGGAAGGCTGTAAATAAATTTAAGAAGCAATTGCAGAAAAATAAAGGAGGAATGGACTGCTGCAAGACAAATGTGACGTAGCCACACGTTATGTGTTGTAACAATCTGGATGAGCACATGTGAAATGGCTGAAAAGCTCTCTGAGCAGTGTTTTCCACAGTAGATGTTTTCTTTAGGACTCTGGGCAGCTCATCTAACCCTTCCGAGTTTTCATTATCTAACTATCAAAATGCATTTTCCAAGATTTCAACTAGTAGTGGGGGAGTGTCAGTGTCTTTCAATGTGGTGCCACCTTTGTGGTGCCAGGAGTTGGACTTGATGATCCTTATGGGTCCCTTCCAACCCAGGATATTCTATGATTCTATGATTCTATGAGTTGAAAGGAATAATGGTTTAGTTTTCATGGGTAGGTACCTATGCACATGCATATGAAAGTGGGAACAGAAGTCAATTCCACCACCATCTCATCAACATTTGAGATTCACAGTCCAAAAAGATTCCTAGCTGACCTGAAAATGGAGAAGAGGGCCATCAATGTATACATTCCACAGCTCTACTACTTCCATAAACCCTTGTAAGCCACTACTTCACTTATACTTACTTCAGCATACCTCTTCATTTATTTCTATATGGTAAGTAAAAACACTGCTCAGCAGCAATTCAAAGTATCTCAGCTTGCACAGCTTGGATCCTCAAACAGGCATGAGATGATTTTTTTTTTCTAAATCATTTTTCCTTTCCTATAGTTCTGCTTTTGACAAATAGTGATGAAGTACCACATTGGAGGGAAGAAAACTCTGTCCTTCATTGTCCTTAGAGTTGGATTTCCTCTTCTCAGTCCTTAAAATATATAATCTTGAATAACCCATTTGACTCAAACTGGAAAATTTCCTGTGGAGGTGAATGTCCTATGTGAAACAACACATAACTCAGAGTTTCAGCAAGGGAATTTGGAGGGTGTACAGGGGATGGAGGAATGGAGGAATGGAGGACTGGAGGAACAGACCTTGTACTGAGCCTCTAGAAATGGCTGAATGATAGCTTTCATGCTGAGATACCTTGCAGATGTGAGAAGGAAGATACCTGAATTTAAAAAGAAAAAAAATAAATTATAGAACCAGACCAACAGACCAAGGATTAAGACAGCCTACTGGAATTAACCACGTCTGTAAAATCAGTTGCCTTTGGTGTTCTCCACATTACAGAGTTTGATAGCTAAATCACACGATGTACAAATAAGATATACTTATTTTGCTGTAGACATTACATTAACTGCCATCTGCTGCAAGGACTGGACCTAACAAATACCAGGGAGGCCATGTAAATCAGATGGTATGTGGCAGGGGATCAAATAATAAATGAAACAATGTGGTAATAGATAGCAGGGACTTAATTGCCTTTATTACACAAAGACAAGTTCTGGGGAGAGATAAGAGTATTGCAGAAGTATGTTGTGCCTTTTACATTTAATTTTTGAAAAAGCAGTTGTGTATTGGGTGCTGATGAAACCCAAAAGTTATGACTTGCAGAATGGCATAGAAATGCTCCAGTATTAATCATGATTTTTGTTGTTTCTTTGCATGAATTAGAGCAACTACGAACTACTACATGACTCATATTTATCAAGATAAGGTTATGGGCTAGCCAAGAGACACCCAGTAGCTCTAATTTGCCACACATTTTGATCTATTTATTGGTCCTTCTGAGTCTGCAAATATCCACATTACTCTCTGCAGCAGTTTCAGAGCAGCATTGGGATTTTTGGTCAGCTCAGTGGCCAAAGTGCAACTACTGGTATATTACAGAAATATGAGTTTTTAACACCTGCTGCCTTGCTCAAACTGAGGCATATTTTCTGGGTCAAAGCTGGTGCAGACAGCCAAACTTTTATATATATACATCTGTAGGCAAAAATATTCAGCAAAAAAGAAGACAAAGAACAGGATTTCCAGAGAAATTAGTACCTAATGACAATAGAGATCAATATTCCCCTCCAGAAGATCTTGAGTTTTAGGATATAGGTTCTAGTTTTCAAAGCACTCAAGGAAGAAGGAGGTGGCCTTCACAGAGGGAAGCAGGATCAGACTGAAACCTTTGAAGAAGCATGGTGGCATGGTGATCTGGGCAGCTGCACAGTGCTATATTCCCTAAATTCTCTTCAGATTATACACATACTTTGAGGTCATACTTATGTTGTATACATTGTGTACATGCAGATATTTTTCTGCCAATGTTTGGGTACCTCTGATAAGTGTTTGCTCCCCTTAAGCAAAGATAAAAGTGGATTATGCCAAGTTTATTTTTAATATTATTTTTAACTCTCTACCTTCAGACATCATTTCACTCCTTCTCTGTTTAAGCAGAGACTTCTTACTTCTTTTATGTTTAATAATTCAGAGTATCATATTTATGTACTTCTTGAAGGCACCTTGAATTGCTTATCAAAAAAAGTGGGAAAAAACCTCAGAGGGAGAAAGAAATCCAAGAACTAAGAAAAAAAATCTCTTTCAGCTGAGAAGGGCAAGTGAACAGCAGCTTTGTTTGATCAACATTTACTTTAAGAAAGTTGGCAGATATCAAACCACTGCTGTAGCAAGTTAATTACACAAGAGCAAGAGCCGTTATCCAGGAGGATGGGGACTGACCAACAAGCATGGGAACTGCACACAGTGCCAGAGACCAAGCACAAATAATACTGCCCCTGAAGATTTCTGTGAATACAAAACAAAAGAGGTGCCAAGTATTCTGTGGTGATTACGGGAATGATTGGGGCAGCTATCAGAAAGTGTGCAAAGGTGTTCAGTAATTAGGTGTATGGGCCTAAAACAATATGATTCAACATAAGTACAATGTTGAGCTATGCATAATTGTACACCAGGATTGTATTTAGCTTCTCCAGAAGAACTTCACAGTGAACAGTACAAATGGCTGAAGATTAATCCAGCAGTAGAAGAGCAACAGTCCGTGGACTCCCGATAGGCAGAGGTCACTGCAACCCAACTGAAGGGTTAAAAGCTGCCTCTACAGTGCAAGCTACATGTGGAGACTAATATATTTACATATAAACAGGATGACTACATGTAAAGATCACATAAGTGAATTTTATACATTATGCTGCAAGTGTCATGCAGGAAATATACTCTCTGATTGATATGCAGAATGTTTGCCAGAACAGTGACAGCCAAAGTTCAAAGTCATAGGAAATGTTGTCATCAGCCTACTGTAAAAATGTACAATTGCTTGCTATTCTCTTTCTGTTTAAAGGTGACTACTACCATCTTTTTCCCTAGGCTACTTGTTCACTGTACCTTATTAACATTACAAAGTATTATAATGGATTAGCTTTTCCATATTGTGTTCATATTGGGAAGGGCATGTTGCAGACAGCACACTGACAAGGTTTTTGAAAAGACATTTATTCCCCCACTAAAAGTTACCAGGCAGCTTGTTTTCAAGAATAAAAATCTCTAAATTGCATGCTTGCAAATTCCTCTTTCCCAATAATTTATTTAATATAAAGATATCAGAAAGAAGAAGTGAGCAGTATCTAATTAATATCTCCTAATGCCCAACTAATGTCAAGCATGACTACAATTTATAACTGAACTGCATTTTTACATTGAAAAATTCAATTACATTTACTGACAGATTTTGAAATGCCATATTATTTATATTGGCAAAATTTGCAGTCTCTCAGTATATTTATTAACATTCTTTCCACAGAATAAAGTGTATATACAATACAGATCACTGCATTCTTCATTTTTTAATCTTTCAAAGTGATATGTACTTCTGCTGGAGTAGGATGGAGCTGCCTCTTTGTGGGATATCCAAAAGACCAAATAGAGCCAGCAGTTAATTTGCCCTCCCTTTTGATTCTCCAGGCAAAACAAGGTAACCTTGACATTTTTTTTTCCTTCTCTCCCTCCCTGTATCCCTCTTTCCCTTGTTCCCATTCTCTCCTGCTCTTTTTCTCACACACACCCCCACACTGCACTCTCTGTGCACACATCAACAATTTTGAGCTGTGAAGAGGTTCAATTGCCACCTTAGTGACTCACTTATAATGCACAAATCATTTACTAGGATAGCTTGAGGACATGACAATGACAGAGAGACATCTGTTGGGCAGACAGCATTAAAAAAAAAAAAAAAAAAAAAAAAAAAAAAAAAAAAAAAAGGAGGTTATTCACAGCTGGTACATTAGCCATGCTAGCCACTAGGCCACCACAGTGTCCTAGTCCTACAGCTTCACTCTCCTCCTTTCTGCCTGCTCCCTGCTGTCAGCTGCCAAAAGATATCTGTTCTCACCCTTTGCTGAATGAAAAGGTGCTAATGCATGACTTCAGGATATGTCAGAACATACAGTACTTACAAGTGTTTGGAGATGCAGCCAACCTGACCATGGGGAAAAGAAATGCGTAACTAAAGAGTGATCTTCTTGAAAAGGAATAACTAGAAAAATAGTGAGGGGGCTATTCCTTTTTCTAGCTGTGTCAGTCAGGACAGTTTATTATTATTATTTATTTATTTTTTTTGTCCAGACATGCATCTGTATTTCTTGTACAGTACTAACTATCCTACCAAATGTTTAAAAATTGGCTTGAGTTTTCTTTTGCTTAAGCGTTTTAACTAAATTTAAAAACATATCCCCAAAAGCAGAAAAACAGAATAGCCAGAAGACTCACTTAAAATAATAATAAAAAGCTTTAAGAACTTTTTTTTCTTTCTTTTTTTCCCTCCTAATTTAAAGAGACAGAAAAGAATACATTGAGGGAGAGGTTTAGATAAATTACAATCAAAAACTTAGTTGTTTTTACAGACAGAAATGCCACAGCAGCATATATCTGGAGTATTCAGGCAGCTATCTCCTCTCTGATTACACAAGGTCTGTAGTCTGTACCCACTGGCAAAAGCTCAAAATGAGGGGACAAGAACATACATCAGTGCACTGCTAGACTTCTAGAAGGTTTATTCTCTCAAAAAATATTTGCCGGTCAGGGTGGTTTGGAGCAGTTCTTAAAAAAATTTAATACTCTGTATTACAGACCTTTAAGAAATTGGCATTGAGATACTTGGGAGAAATTCTGTACTCTACAGAATAAAATATCTATATCCGTGTTTGTTTATATTGTTTATAACAGTAAAAAAACACTAATACTGACTAAAAATTCTAGGGCATTATAGAGGATAATGCTGATGTTGATTATTTTTTGCAGTGAAAATGAGAGATTTTCTAATGATGGTACTGGATTTTAATATTAAGCCAGCACATATGAAGGTTATGTACATTTCCAAAGATATTTTATGGCCATCCATTGAAGATTTCCCTACAACTCCCCACATGCTCCTAAAATTGGTATGTGGCATGAAGAAACGTCCCAAAAAGACCCAGGCATGCACCAGTCCTTCAGCCCTACCTAACAGTTTGCACAGATAAGGTTTAACCAGCTCCTTGGTGTCCATGGGTCAACTCTGAAATTGATACTCCTGTGGTTTTCTGCAGATTGTGGGCTTGCTGGAGGAGAAAAAGAACAAGGCAGGAAGGAGGAAGGAGTCTCTTTCCTTGCTTGACCTGCAAAACCTAATTTTCTGGGAAATTAATAGTTTCTTGGTCTTACCAAGTTAAAATACTAAAGAGATTTCTTTCAACAGTGGTTCATTTACATAATTTTAACTTCTTGGAACTCTAGAGAAGACCGGCAAGGAATATGCTTTTTTTTTTTTTTTTTTTTTTTTTTTTTTTTTTTTTTTTCCCAGCAGAAGAACAAATATTTTCACTTGCACCAGATATGCTAAGTGGTTATAACATCGGTAGCCTTGGAGTTTTATTAAACAAAAGTATGCTGACTGAAAAGAAAACCCAAACATCTAAATCTGTCTCAGACCCAGGTGCACACAACTCCCATTGACCCCATCTGCACTGTTCTGTATTTATCTACATGTATGAACTGTTCCTGAAATTCCTGTTCATTTGCCAAGCTAATCTGCATGTTCAAATTAACAGTGGTGCAATACAATATGTGTATGTATGTATACATGCAACTCCTTTTGTTCATCCAAGGCAATATAACTGTCTCTACAGCAGCAATAGTGTGTCATCAAAAAATGTGGGCAGTTTGGACTGAGAACTTTTATTCACAAAGAAACATATGGGATTTCTCAGAGTTGTTAAAATTTCCCGGATTTTACCCCTCAGATCCTTTTTTTCAGTAATGCACAATGTGATTCAGAACAGTAGATTTTTCTCTACAAAAAATTTGCTTATGAGAAAGGATATCTGAATAACATCAGAAAATGAATTAGACAAAAAGGACTGATATGGATTTCTTATTTTTTGTTGAGCAGATGCTTTAATACTCCAAATAATATTCCTATTAAATGCACACAGCAGAAAGATGAGAACGAATCTGATCCAACACTGGGCTTTTCAGAAAAGACTGATTCTAACATGGATCGGGCTATACTGCTAAAAGAAATAATTAGTGTCAGGTACTTTCTGCTCATTACCCTTCATATATATACCTTAAAGTTTTTCATAAGTCTAGCGATGAGTAGAAAAAGTAGGTATTTATAGAAAATACTTCATAAATATAGGATAAAGATATTATTCATTTGCTACATAGAAACAACAATCAACACCTTTCCTTGGCATGATTCATTAAAACTAGATAAATAAGAAATAGAACTGACATTGGGCATAAATAAATAAATAAAATAAATAAACAAATAAAGGAAAATAAAGTATCTAATTTTCACCCTTCTGTTGACTCTTATTCTGTCACGTGTTGCCTAAGGGTATGAGTCTATTTTCACGTCAATTTTTAGTTTCTATTTAGTTGAACAGACTGTTAAGCGATTTTCTATTTTTAATTGTTATCACAGTCTGCAGAGGAAGGGAAAGTTCCTCTGTCTTTGAATGTTTCAGTTCTTTTATTTTCTCCTTGTTTAATTCTTTTGTTTGTTTCACTTCATCAAGAATTGCACTGGCACAGGAAACATCATGCATATCAATGGTAATGAAAACAGAGAAGTTCAGCTCTGTCCTTACACTACATGTGAAATTTAATATAATGAATGTACTTCAGTTCCTATTGGTGATAATGAATTACCTTAATGTTTCTTAAGATTCAGAATTGACAGATCTCGTTAAAAAGAATACTTGGTTAAAGAAAATTTCTTGACTTTTACTGGTCAGAACTTGGTTGGAGCAAAGTGGCAATCTTGTTGAAAAGGCCACCTGCAAGTTTTGTTCATCAGTCCTGTGGTCAAAACACATAAAAACAAATCATGATCACCAGAGCTGGAAGTTTGAGCTATGACACTGAGATACTGAGAATTTCTGTGGTGTGCTTTTACTTACTTCTTTTTCAGAGAAATTTGTTGCAGGCTAGGCTTCAAACATTCAGATTCAATGGCCACTTTTTTAGTATTTATTTCTTGCATGTGTGTCTAGTAAAGGCATCTTGTTCTAGGTGTTAAGACAAAATATATGTCTTTAGGTGGAAAAAAAAATCTGCATGCCAAGTGCAACACCAAAACTCAGCTTTATGTGCAAGTGAAAGTCAGAGAGGAGCTCTGCAGTGATTTCAGCTAGCTTTATATAGTTCAGTGTTAGCTCCAGATGTTTCCAAGTAGCAGAAGCAGTTAACATGCTGAACTGCCTTCCTTGGCACTGGTACCCTCAACCCAAGCATCGCTCCGTCTGTGTTTGCAGTTTCTTTGCACCTTCTGAACGTAAAAAGCGCAAAGTAGACTTAAGAATTTAAGTACAGATGCTGATTGTTCTGCAAGGCTCAGAAATTCTCCAGTGGTAAGGCATTGAGTCCTAGTTACTGTTTTCACTGAAAACTCCCAGTGTGAGCCTGGCACACTAAACAGTATTCAGCTTTTCTAATCAGTGCATGCTAACTCAAAGGAAAACACCCAAGCAATAAGAATGAAATTTAATTTGTATTGGTCTTTTGTGTACTTGATGACTTTCCTTCTTGTTTTATTGTGTATTCTGTGGAGATCACTGTATCCTCATGGTCAGCTGGCTTCAAGCGGGAAATTTCAGGGAAAACAAACAAACAAACAAACAAACAAAAAAGCTGTCATTAAAAGAAGATATGTTATCATAAAGCCAGATATTTTTCACTAGGGCTTTCTGTTTATTAAATTATACAGGGTCAGTATGAATTTACTTCAAATCCCTAGATTCTAGTCCCAATACTAGCCTAATACTTGATGCCTTGTCTGCAATGCCAAAAGTTTAGCTTTGCCCATTGATTGTTTAATTAATAAATACCTGTAATTTATTTTCTTCCACTAGTTAAGAAGAGCATTACCACTCTATAGCAGTCTCTCATGACATCCATGGAAGAATGACCATAGCGAAAACCTAAATATATCAAGGGTTTAGCAGTTAAGCTTAAGATGATGCAACCTGAAGTGACATTTGGATATATAACATTCCAAGCTCTAGGTCACCATGGAATTACAGGGCAAAACAACAAGTGCATCATGGTGCAGGACTCATTTTGGGCCATTTCACTACTTGTTTACAATAATCTCTGGAACACACTAAATATGAATTGTCTGAGGGTAAATTTTCATCTAAAATGATACATTTGACTCACTAATTCACTCTGTTTTCATTTCACTTTGCACTGATTAAGGTCTCTTCACAAGAAATTTATATGAATTTTTGGCAGTGACCAGGTTTTTATGTAAATATTTTGCATCTGAAAAAGTGTCATCAATAATAATAAAGATATAAAGCCCACAAACACTACAAGTTAAACAAACTCCACAGCAAAAAAGCATCTTTTGGTGTCAGATTTTTTTGTTGTGATTATTTACAACTTCTGTCTTTATGGAAAAGTTTATTTACAGAAAATTATCTCTCAAAACATAGTGATGACAAAGAAGATCTAGACCAGACGTTCACATCAAAAGAAATTTTGTGTGAACAAAAAAAGTTTTCAAAAGTTTTCTTAAGAAAAGATTTTGAGAGATAATTGTATCTCTTAGGAAATATATAAAACAAAACTTTTTTTTTTTTTTTCTGTGTTGACAAGTTTTGTTTTCAAGGAACAGCTGGGCAGTGACTCATCTTGAAAATTTAGGACAGTGAATGCTATAAACCAGCCTATCCCACTGGCTGGCAGGTGGGACATACCTTGCAATTTGGTTTTGGTCCTTATCCACATCCTAATACCTCTTCCCAGTGTTGCTGTCCTATTCTGTGTACCTTTTCTGGGTGAGTTCAGGACTATCTGTCTCCATAGTCCTACAGCCAAATGAGATAGACAGTAAAACATCTGAGAGCAGGCACCTATGAGCATGCATGAGAAACTAACTTTAAATAGCCAAGAAATTTATATAATAAAATGGGAGATGCCTAATGAATTTGCCTATGTATGAGATCAGGCTTTTGTAGAAAAAGGTAGATTGTATTGTTATCTTGGATTTTGGGGTCCAAGCAATACTGGATCCTACCAGCCGGTAGAACAAATACAAATGTCTGAACTTAATCTAGAAGTCTGGCTCTGAACAAGACTAGGATTTCTGGATTAAGAGCTCCTCCAGAATCTTGAAAGGCAGTCTTCTATTTTCCTCTAAGCCACCTCTCAGGCATCTTATTTCCAGTAGCCCTTCATTCCTAATGTTACGGCAGCACACATGAAGGACAAAATAGAAACAAGTATATTTTTCTAATTGTAGGAGAAATATGGCTATTATTATTTTTCACCCAATAAGGCGAAGTTTTTTATCTTTCTATACTGTACACTCTGCTATCTGAAATTAAGAATGTATTCTCCCTTGGTTGAATAACAGCTTTGCAACTGGAACCTAATCAACAATTTTGTTACTGACATTTTGAAGAGAAATATTTCATTAAATATCTTTGGCTCTAAGTAGCCCTAAAATCCAAGTTTTGGAGTGTAATTGAACAGGAAGTAATTTTTCCTTTCTGGGAAAATATAGTCTTTGGGGAAAAAAAAAAATCTTTCCTCTTTAATCACATGCAAAGTAAACCTGCTAGTGTTTGCTTGAAACAAATTGGAAAGAATGATGGTAGTTTGACCAAACTCAAACGTTATTTTTTCAGGATTAAGTTTGCAATGTCAGTTTGGGATTTTTATCACTTTTATAAGTGCTATTTGCTTAATTTTTAAGTAGAAACCTATACTATTTTTCATCTTTAAAATCATAATGAGGTAGTTGAACAATTTCAAAACTTTTATGGTAACATATTTCAAAACGAGGAGAAAATGGTTTTAAAATACTGAAAAATATGTTAAAAGTTTTCACTTACACATATAGCTAGCCAGATATTTTGGTGAAGATACAACAATGTGATTTTTCCTCCAACTATTCTATATGTTGTGGGTTTTTTGCTTGTTTGTTTGTTTGCTTTTCCAGAAGTGGTTGTGATAACATCCAGGACTGAATCCCAATAACACACAAGAGAAGCAGGAAGTATTTTATTCAAAAGGTTAAAGTGATAACTATTGAAGCTTGCTCCTGCGCGAGAAACATGCAGAAAAAAAGCTCCTGTCTGTGAGCTCCCACAAAGGCCAGACAGTTGGCAATCTAAAGGGAGCTGACTGGTCACATTTTTTTCCATCCTTCTGTGAAAAATAAAATAAATAAAATTAAAAAAAAAATCTGATTTTTTGGTTGGCGTAGTTAGACAGTCTGTAGCCTGATTTGTTTCAGATACAAGGCTCATGAGAGCACATACTATATGTGCACATAAATATTGTGAGAGAGAAGACAATTTAAAATAATTATTTTCTACCAGCTTAATGGAAACAGATGGAGAGAAAGATTAGGTGTTTCAGCTTTGGTTAAATCTTATCAGGAACTGTACCTTTTGGATATGAAGATCAATGGACTGCAGGATGTATATTTGGAGGAATGGGACTTCATTGACTCTAGCACTCCTGGAATCAGATATTCAAGAGGTATCAAAATGCTCTTCGCTACTGATGTCACTGCATTTAAGTCCTTATGAAAATACCCTCTGCCAAAGAGAAAGAAACCTACAAAGGATGAAATGAGACCAAAGAGATGCTTATTTTGAAAAGATCAGGGCTGATAAATAGGTAGAAATTGTCCCCAGCTGGTCCCCAACTCTCATTTCAATTCAGTCCCATAGAATCTAGATGTGAGGTGAGAGAATGAGATGGTGTACTGGATCTGGCTGGGAGGTTAACCTTCTCTGCAGCAATCAAGAGAGCCATGAAGGTAAAATCTCCCTGGAACAGGGGGAGGTGGCTAGGGTTTCAGTATGGTGAGGCCTGGCAAATTGACTATATCAGACCACCCTCACAAACCCGCCAAAGCAAATGGTACATACTTACCATGGTAGAAGCAACTATTGAGGGGCCGGAAACATACCCCGTAAACCATGCCACGGCCCAAAACACTATCTTGGGCCTAGAAAGGCAAGTGCTGTGGCGTCATGGTACACCAGAGAGAATTGAGTCTGACAATGGGAGTAATTTCCAAAACAATTTTGTCACCTCCTGGGCCAAGAGGCATGGTATTGAGTGTGTGTATCGCATCCCTTATCACCCAGAAGCCTCTGGGAAGGTTGAGAGGTACAATGGACTGTTAAAGACTATGTTACAAGCATTGGGTGCTGGGACATGGAAACAATGGGACATAAATCTACCAGAAACCACTTGGCTAGTTAACAACAGGGGGTCTGACAGCCATGCTGGTCCTGCGGAAACAAAACCCCTACACACGGTGAAAAGAGCTAAAGTCCCCATAGTGCATGTAGGAAAGTGGATGGCAGTATGGGTTGCTCCTGCCTCAGAAAAAGGCAAACCCACTCGTGGGATTCTCTTCGCCCAAGGACCAGGGTATACCTGGTGGGTCATATAAAAGAATGGGGATATCAAGTGCGTGCCTCAAAGAGATTTAACCTTGAGAGAAAACTAATCTGTAATCTAAGTTATATGTTGTAGGAAGAAGCTGCAGGATCAACGACAGGTCAACTTTGCAAGGAACCGGGCAAGTGCAACAAGGTCTTGAGCTAAGCTGGTGCTGGCGTCCAGACATCCATCTCCGCCTGCCCTGAGTGACCACTTTGGCAGATGAAGACTAAATCGTCAACAGTTCTTGTGAACATTTTCTGAGAAAGACCTATAGAATGAAAAGATATACCTACCTATCAATCTGTTAAAGAACAAGGAACAATGGTGATGAGAATACTTATATGCTAAAGTATGGGGGACCTGAGAGTGACACGAATGTTATGGAATAAGGGGTGGAGGTTGTACTGGGTCTGGCTGGGATGTTAACATTCCCTGCAGCGGCCCATACAGTGCTGTGCTCTGCATTTGTAGCTAGAACAGCAGTGGTATCACACCAGTGTTGTGTCTGCTGTTGAGCAGTGCTGGGACAGCTTCAGGACTCTCTCTAACGCTCCTAGGGGGTGGGCAAAAAAATGAGAAAGAAACATCACCACGGTAGCTGACCTAAACCAACCAAAGGGAAATTTCATATCATATGATGTCACACTCAGCAATAAAAGGTGGAAAAAGGAAGAAGAGGGGAGGGGTGGGCTCTCATTGCGAAAACGTCTGTCCTCCCAGACACCGGCTGTGTGTTGAGGCCCTGCTTCAAGGACATGGTCAAGCATCACTCATTTGTGGGAAGTAGAAAGTAATTTCTTTCCTCTGCACTTCCACATGTCCTTTACTTGTTCTGTTTTTTTTGTTTGTTTGTTTGCTTGTTTGTTTTTTGTTTTCCCCTTTCCCCCTCCCTTTCCCCTTTCCCTTTTTTCCCTTTAGTTAAATGGTTTGATTAATAATAATAATCTTTCCTTAATAATTATTTTTTTCCTTTAATTAAATTATTATCTCAACCCGTGAGTTGTTCTTTCCTTTACTTCTTCCACTCCTCATCTAAGGACGGGGAGTGAGAGAGCAGTTGTGGTGTTCTGCTGCCTAGCACGGTAAAACCACCGCAGATGGTTTAACAGGCAGTAAAACCCCTTTTACCTTCACAAATACCTACTTTCTTTCCATACCTCTGAAGATGGAGTGTCTATGAAGATGATGGAGAAGAAATAAGATCCAAACTACAGCAGTTTGCAGTAACACCATGGAAACACCATACAAACTACATAACTAGTACTTACCGGTCAAGTTTATATACCAAGATGAAGTATGTTTGCCTCTCTGCCCCAAATCCTGGCACTTAAGTATAAAAAACATTTAAATCCTCTCTGAACCCAACCTCCTTCCCCTCTCTTTGGATGTAGCTGTTTTGCTTTGTGAACTATTATATGCATAACACTCAAACTTTCTTAGCAGCATCTGTTATTTTCAGTTAGAACTAAGTGAGAACAAATAAAAAGAATTTTCTATTGTCTTCAGATGAAAGAAGGTTTGTATGTGTGAGTTAGTACTGATGAGTGCATGAATGCAGATGCAGTGTTACATTTGATTTGTAATTAAAGTCAAGTACCCCCAAGTTTAGGCAAAACCCAAATACCTAATTACAGGTTCTATACTACAAAACAATTGTAGTATCAAAAGACCACTTAGGGAAAATACATATCTGCAGGGATTTTTTTCTTTCTTTCTTTTTTTTTTTTTTCCTTTTTTTTTTTTTCTTTCCAGATTCTGTTATAGATTCTCTGGGTTCTGTGAAAATGTATCTGGAAGGAAGAGAAGATGAAGAAAGCTCTCCCATTTGACTCTTCTCTATTACTGCTGCCCACATCTCTGCTTCTACTACTCAATCACATTCCTGACATCAGGTTTTGGAAATTAAAAAGCAATTACTTTCTCCAGATCTGTCCTTTACTCTTGCTGTTAGCAGCCATCCCTACAAGGAATGATAGCATGGGAATAGTGGAAATAATTGGTGCTAGTTAAGAGTTGGTGTTTTTCCTTCTCCTCCACAGAACATGATAATTTGCACCTCATTTCCATTAACTGAGTAAAGATGGATGAATTTTTCTGCAAGATCCCTGTATAGCATTTGCAATCATCCTTTATGGTTCCTTTGGCCCAGTTTTTATTTTAGTGATGTTACATGTACAATGGAGGGGAGGGGTGGAGATGTTGTTCTCTGTGTTAGGGAATGGATTGATTGTGAACAGAGGCCTCTAAGAAACAGCCATGGACAGGTTGAAAGTTTGTGGGTAAAAGTTAAGGAGAGGACCAATAAAGGACACCTGGTGGCTGGCGTCTACTACAGGCCGCCTGATCAAGAGGGGGCTATTGATGAGGTCTTCTTGCTTCAACTGTAAGAAGCATCGTGCTCACAGACTTTCATCCTGATGAACCCTTTCATCGTGATGGTCCTTTCAGCCACCTGGAAGTCTTCTGAAAAAGCTACACAGCAGGGTGTAAGCAATGCAGGAGGCTCCTGGAGTGTGCTGAGGACAACTTCTTGGTCCAGGTATTAGACAAACCAACCAGAGGAGAAGCATTACTGGACCTGGTGCCTACCAATGCAGATGGATGCATTAAAGAGCATAAGATTGGAGGCAGTCTGGTTTGCAGTGACCACGCCCTGGTTGAGTTTGTGATCTTGATGAATACGGGCCTGGGGAAGAGCAAAGTCAGGACCCTAAACTTCCAAAAAGTGAACTTCAAGCTATCTAAAAAGACCTAATGGATGAGATCCCCTGGAACATTGTCCTTTGGGACAAAGGAGCTGAACAGACCTGGCAACTCCATAAGGATATTCTCCTTAGAGCAAAAGAACTCTTCACCCCTCTGTGTACGAAAGAGGGCAGGAAACTGGGATGGCTGAGTAAGAACCTGCTGGTCAAACTGAGGTGCAAGAAGGAAATGCACAGGCAGTGGAAGCTGAGTCATGTGGCCTGTGAAGAGTACAGGGATGTTGTTTGGATATGCAGGTATGAGATCAGGAAAGCCAAGGCACAGACAGAACTGAGCTTGTCAAGGGATGCAAGGAATAACAAGAAGGGATTCTTTAGGTACCTTGGCCAGAAAAAGAAAGGCCAAGGGGTTTGTACCCCCTCTGATAGATGAGAAGGGAGAACGGGTAACAACAGACATGGGGAAGGCTGAGGTACTCAACAACTTCTTTGCCTCAGTCTTCACTGTTAGTCAGGCTTCCTTTGTCTCTCTTTTCCTGGAGCCCAAAGATGAGGCCTGAGTGAGCAAAGTCCCTCCCACTGTAAGCAAAGGTTCAAGACCAACTGATGAAACTGAACAGGTACAAGTCTATGGGGCCTGACGACATGCATCTCAGGGTCCTAGGGTCCTGAGGGAACTGGCTGGTGGAGTTGCCAAGCCTCTCTCCAACATATTTGAAAAGTCCTGGCAGTCCGATGAAATCCCTGGTGACTGGAAAAAGGGAAACATCACTCCCATTTTCAAAAAGGGTAGAAAGAAGAACCCGGGGAACTACAGACCAGTGAGCCTCACTTCTGTGCCTGGTCAGATCATGGAACAGATCTTCCTGGAAGCAACATCAAGGCACATGCTGGACAAGGAGGTGATCTGAGACAGCCAGCATGGCTTCACCAAGGGCAAATCATGCCTGAGCAATTTGGTGGCCTTCTATGAAGGAGTGACTGCATCAGTTGACAAGGGAAGACCGACCAATGTCATTTGCCTGGACTTCTCCAAATTGGAGAGATATGGAATTGATGTGTGGACCATTCAGTGGATAAAGACTTGGCATGAAGGCTGCACCCAGACAGTGGTGGTCAATGGCTCTATGCCCATGTAGAGGACAGTGACAAGTGCTGTCCCCCAGAGGTCTGTCCTGGGACCATTGATGTTTAATATCTTTATCAACAACATAGACAAGGGGATTGAATGCACCCTTAGCAAGTTTGCAGATGACACCAAGCTGAGTGGTGTTCTTGATATAAGAGAAGGAAGAGATGCCATCCAAAGGGACCTGGACAAGCTTGAGAATGTGGGCCCACGTGAACCTAATGAGGTTCAACAAGTCCAAGAACAAGGTGCTGCACCTGGGTCAGGCCAATCCCGGACATGAGGACAGACTGGAAGAAGAAGTCATTGAAAGCAGCCCTGCAGAGAAGGACTTGGGGGTTCTGGTGGACAAAACACTCGACATGAGCCAGCAGTGTGTGCTTGCAGCCCAGAAGGCCAACTGTATCTTGGTCTGCATCAAAAGAGCAGTGGCCAGCACACTGAGGGAGGTGATTGTGCCCCTCTACTCTGCCTTTGAGGCCCCACTTGGAGTACTGCATCCAGGTCTGGGACCCTCAGTACAAGAAGGATGTGGAGCTGTTAGAGAGTTTCCGGATGAGGGCCACGAAGATGATCAGAGGGCTGGAGCACCCCTCCTATGAAGAAATGTTGAGACAGTTGGGGATGTTCAGCCAGAAGAAGAGAAGGCTCCAGGGTGATCTCACTGCAACCTTTCAGTACTTAAAAGGGACTTATAAAAAAGATGGAGATCAGCTTTTTACTCAAACAGATGATAGGACAAGTGGGAATAATTTTAAACTAAAAGAGGTGAGATTTATTAGATGCTAGGAGGAAATTCTTCACTCAGTGGGTGATGAGGCACTGCAGCAGCACAACCAGAGAAGCTGGAGGTGTTCAAGACCAGGTTGGACATGGCCCTGATCAACCTGGTCTGCTGGGAGGTGTCCCTCTCCATGGCAGTGGGATTGGAAATAAATGATCTTTAAGGTCCCTTCCAACCCAAAACTTTCAGTGATTCTATGGAAATGTAACCACAAATAATGGTTTCCAAAGGTCCTAAATTCTCCTTTGAAGATAAAGGACCTTTGAGTCCTAGAACACTCAAAGCAAACAACCAAAGCATAAAACAAACAAACAAACAAATAAACAAACAAATAAATAAATAAATCCCAGAGGTCATGATAAACCATATTTGAGAATGCAGATGTTTTCTATTTAAAAGCTTCTGAACAGATAATGCTAAATGATTGGATTTAAAAATATTGTTTTTTAAAACAATATTTTTTTAAGTGCTTTGGCTTTTCTTCTTATCCAGAACTTCTAAAAAGCTTTTTCTGGCCAGATGCTAAACTTGAAATTATGATATCTTCACACTTCTCTTACTAACAGTATCATTCTTTATATGTGCTACCGAACAGCTTAAAGTACTTTTTTTTTTTTCTATTTTTAAGAAGAAATAAATCTTCATCTGGATGCTTCATCTGGAAGTATAAGTAAATTAACATGTTAAAAAAATAAACTTTCCATAAGGCAAAGTCTTTTTTTTTCCTTATTGTTGTTAATGTTTCATCAGAAAGTATTTTTCTTAGCCATGAAAAGTTTGTCACCTTTTAAGATTGCATTTGATGAACTTCAATGAGGGTTCTCTTGCAGAACATGGTACAAAAAAGGATATAGGCCTTGCTAATGCAAAATGGAGAAATAATGCACACTGTCTTTGTAGGTGTCATTTCTAACATGATTTAAAATGTTACAAAACATGGCTCATAAGTGTAATGCAATGAATGAGACCTGGCAAAACATCTTAGTGGTCAGACTAAAAGACTAGGACAATTCTTGCGGGATTTGAGGTTTCTACAGGTTTCTTCAGCAAAGCAATTTTGTTATCATACGCATAATAGGTGACATCCAGTATGCTGCCCCTCAGTTCCTTTGTTTTTAAGATATTGTTAAACTTTGTTAAACGCATGGGATTCTGTGAAGAAGGATGTACTGTCAGTTCAAGGAATATCATTATCACCAACCATTAAGAGTTGCTAAATCTTTATTACATCTTGGCTGATCATTTTGCATCAACATGATTCAAAACATCCAGGGCAATAGGTGGGTCTTTTTGAGACATTTGATCAATGTTGGATATGTACCAGATTTGACTGAATGTGGTGTCAATGTAATCACTTGCAAACACTCGGTATCGAAATGAATTACTAGATGTCAATCTCTATTAACCTAGCAGTTAAATTTGGACAAAAATATACATAAAAATGAAATAAAACAATTAGGTAACACTTTGAGTGGTTCATTATTATTAATTCATTTAGTATTCATTGTAACTGTGGTGGTCATAATGAATTCATTTGATATTAATGTGGATGTTCTGCAGCAATTTCATTGTAATGCAGTTTTAATTCATGTGCCATTAAAATAAAGCATTGTCAAAATTTATATTTATTATCATAAGTACATAATTTCTTGTTTTCAGGACCATAGGATTACTGGGTTTGTTTCCTCCAAAGTTAACTTCATATTTTCTTCAGGACATCCGTGACTTTCAGCAGATTCATTTCTCTTCTGCAGCTAAGTATATGTGTCTCTACACCTTAAAGCAAAACATACAGCACAACCATGCTGCTTTATTTGCAGATTTTAGGATATATGTTTTTTCTAGTCTGCAAAATATTTTAAAAGTTTGGGAGGAGATGCTTAAACATAAACTTGGGTATATATCTTATGTGACATAGCATGCATTATGATTTGAATGTTATTCTTTGTTTAGGCTAACAGGTAATTAATAAAAATTTAATAATTCAGTTATACTGAACAATAATATTGTAAGCAATGTGGAAGATGTTAAATCAACTATTAGAATCTGTGTGCAAGTTTAAAATAAATGGGATAAGAACTTCTATATATTTCAGTTACTAAGAAAATTAAAATTATGTTGTACCAAGTTGAAACAGAATACACTTTAAGTACTATAAGGTATGAAAGGGTACATTTTAGATGGATGAATAAACAGGAAATGTTTTGCCTACCAAATGATATTTTACCTACCACCTCAAGAATAAGGTCTTGGCCAACCTGATCTAGTGGGTGGCAAGCCATTCTATGATTCTATGATAATGGAAAATAAAATAAATAAATAAATAAATAAATAAAGACATAAAATCTTACTAAACTCATTTAAGACAACTGAATACAACAGGGTGTTGCTGGAAATAAATGTTAATTTTCAAGTAGAAGTGTTTTATATTTTTTCTAGAAATTAACATAGATTATGAATATCAAAAATAGAGTCACAGGGACAGGGTGTGGGGCAACTATCATGCTGGTCTGTATATTAGCAATCAGGTACTTGGGCATTTTCGATATCCATATCTAACAAATTCCTTCTAGTGGTATGGCTTTGATGATTCCGGTGGTATCGCTTTGATGACAGCTTTACTTGCTTTCTCTCTCCTTTGCTTCCTGTTCTGTACTGCATTGCAACCATGGGGGACTTGATCTTCAGTTAGTATATGCCAGTTGGGGCAAAATAAAAAACTAGACTTTTCAAGTTTGTTCCACATCCACTAGTTTTCTTTGTCACATGGCCTGTCACTTGTTTCAAGTGAACAAAAAATCTTCAGCGAAACTGTCTATTTTGTTCTCCAGTTGAATGGTAATTGAACCATGTTAAAAATTGTGGTCATTTGTGTAATTGTTGAAATGGGAGAATTAAAGGGGAATGCAAAATTCTTACAATTGTGAATGTTCTGAGGCAGATAAGATATCACCTAGCCTTAGGGACAATATTTACCCTGTATACTTACCTTTGGACAGCAGAAAGGTTAAACAAACAAACAAAAAAAAGGAAAGAAAAAGTTGGCTTGTGGTGGGAACAGGAGGAAGAGGACAAAGTTAGGCTGATTTGAATGTTTTTAAGTACTGTTCTTTTGATGGGAGTGTTTTGTGTTCTCACACTCTAATATGAAATCTCCCGTCTCCAAAAGCAACCCAAAATGAATATTGTGATATACTGAAGCAACAAAAAGGAGCAATCAAAAAATTACATGCTTCTGCTTGTAATTACAGTTTTGGCTATTAAAAACTAATTCTGTATTTCCAGAGAAAATCTGCCAAACAACTAATATAAGAGTTCTTTTCCTTACTTTTTTTTTTTTTTTTTTGTAGTTTTCTACACGAAGTCTTTTTTTATTATTGATCACAAAAAGAAACATTAAATCTCAAAGGAAAAAAGGTATCATCCAAGGCATACAGAAAATATTTGTAGTTGATCTGGACTGTAAGGAACAGTGGACAAGATCAATAAAGTGAAAACTGAAGATGCAACCTTTCTGGTCTCAAAGCCTGACTGTTCTTTGTTGATCCAATAAAAGGTATTGCTTTAATCTACTGTACTTTGTCTACCAAAGAAAGAATTAAAAGTTCAAGGCTTAAGCCCATTTTTTCAACCCACCATACTTTCTAACATCTTATAAATAAGTGCATATATTCATGTTTCTGGTTTTGTGTATCTCCTCTATGATAATTTTGTAAGACAGTTGCAAGTTGACTATTTACCTTTGCTTAGTTTTTAAAGCATAGGCACTTACTCCTTAATACTTTCCTCGCACACAGAAATAGCCTGACTGTTATGGTATACAATTTTGGTGGACTGAGAGCTTGGACAATGTGGACTGCCAATTCACAGAAGGTAGTTAAATGTGTCTAGGACCTTTGTAAGATTCATTCCCTTGCTATGCTCACACTTTGGCTGATTAACTATAGAGTGGTAAACATAACAGAATTTATACATGGAATCAGCCTCTGAAAATAGTATTGTAGGGGAATGTGACCTTCTTTAACAATGATTCTGCAGTGATTTAAGATTTTGAACTAAAAAGAAATGAAATTGCATTGAACGCTGTGTTTCACAGAAAGCTAGGAGATATATTTATCCCCTATATGCTAAGATTTTATGGTCCTAAACCCAGCAAAAATGATTCAGTTACAAGTCAAATGCATTCACCTTACAACAGTGAAATATTTGCAGAAATTGCTAGGAAGTTCTGTACAAGCAGAGATAGATGTTCAGACTTGTCAAAGTTCAAAGAGGTGTGGAATTGTCTATTGTATACACCCTTGAAAATTCAGAGTTGGACAAACACATGAATGCCACGTTGACTATAGAATAAAGCCACAACTGTATTTGTGACAGGCAGAACATTTTGGACTCGTTTAGAGTGTGGGGTGAAGGGGAAGACAACACTGGTCGAGTGCTTTTGTGATTGAGAGCACTTGTCAAGCCATGAAGGAAATTTCTAAATGGTCTTGGGCTTCAAGGGCTGTACTTCTATCAGAAAGTCACCCACAGCAATGGCACAAATATTAGGGAGGCACTTTCCATTCTTTCTGTGAAGACATGAAGACAGGAAGAATCCTGAAGACAGGAGGTATATAAACTAAAGATGTCATGATTCTACCTTAGTAACTGGGGTAACCGACATGGAAATGGTTGAGTGGGAGTCTTTCGCAAAGTACCTGTGCACTTGCTTAACTACTTCTGACATCAATTCTACGAGCAGGCTAGCATACGGCAAATCACATTTTCTCCTTCTTAGGTTTGAGAAGAAGACCTCAGAAGGACATCAGTATGAAATGCTCTGAGGACCAACACCTTAGACACCCAGAAAAGTGCATTGATCATAGTGATTATATGAAGATATGAGCTAAAATAACCCTACTTACTTCAATAAATTAAACAACATCATTAATAACAGCAATAATACTTTCAGTACTATTTTGCTCCATGTTACTGCCTACCAAAGAACGAACATAGGCTGGACACAGTTTGTAACTCTCTTATACTACTTATCTAAAGGATAGCAGGTATATCATTCAAATAACGGATTTCCTGGAATTCATTTCCCCTGCCTCCCCACTTTCCCTTCCCTTTTCCCCCCCTTCTCACTCCTCCACTCCTCCCCAGTTTATCTGAAAATATCTTGCTGCATCTTGGAGAGTCTGGATACTTATTTTGCTATTTGAGGACATGTCCATTCTTCCAGCAAATACAAACAAAAATATCTTGAACTTCAACTGTCAAAATGCATAAAACTTCCTGTCATTATTCATTATGGCAAAAGGTAAGATACAGCATAAACTTCTCATATCATCAAGATCTTTAGGTCATCTGAGCCCTGGGGTTTAATTTAAGGTATGAGCTGCAAAATGAGCCACAGAACACATTGAATCACCAATTTGAAGAAATAACCTTTTCTAGAAACAGACCGCTTGTCCTTGGGTGCTGGGTAGTCTATTCTTGGCAAATGTATGTATGCACACAAGAAGAGAAAAGCAAGGGTGACTGCTTAAGTTTGTACCACTGATTCCTGACCGGCATTCTACTTCAAATATATTTTGGCATAAATAGTAAGTCTAGTAATCAGCATAATGCTGACCAAGCTGAAAAACGGTAGTAGTATATATATTTACAAGCAGTAAATATATATATATATATCTAACGTCAGGAAATGTAGACTTCATCTCCAAAAGAAACAGCAGTGAGGAATATTTTCACATTATTTCCGCAAGGACTTCTGAAATATTTTGCTAAAATAACTTACATGCAAATTTATCATAAATAAAGAATTACCAGTTCCTGTAATAATATCTTAGGAACTTCGTATATACAAATTGAGTTTTACAAACATGCACACAAAAATGAGTGCACAATTGAATCTTAATTTGTGTATGCAGTTGTCACAATTATCATGCAAATCAGGAATTTCTACAAACAAACAGCAATTCATGAATACAGTTAGCTACTTAAGTACTCAAAGCCATGATTTGGTACATACATAGCAGTTAACTACAATACAATAGGCATACAACTTCATGTGTGTAAGTGCACTTGAAAATGAAGACCAGGCGATTACTTCTAAAGAGTTGATATATATTACAGCCCTGAACTAAATATTTTATGGTTTGATAAAAAAAAATGGTTTATGAATGAAAACACTATTTACAACAACCTGTAATTTAAAATCAAACTTACACTGATAAAAAAGCTCATAGCAGCTCGGAGAGCAATTTGCTAAAAAAAAAAAAAAAAAAAAAAGAGGGAGAAAAGAAGAGTTCTGTCAACTGCTTGGACAATTAAGAGAAAATACTAAACTGAAAATTAATATGCAAAGGAAAAACAAAACATCAGAAACAATAAAAACATCAGCAGGTATCATATGTAGATAGACATAAATAAATAAACGAATCCAGCTATACATGTTAGATAAATACTGAAGGAAGATGGGCTTGAATTGGTTGCTTGTGGCCGATTCATTCCAAATGGTACTACATTACTTCCAAATCAATGTACTGCCAAAAAGTTAGCCAATGTACAGATTGCAAGATGGAAGAAATGTGAGCTATATAGTGAGACTTGCTAATAAGTGCTCTGATGGCAGCACACAGATGATGAGCATCTGCAGATGATTTAGCCAACTATCTAGAATGCCTGACACTAAAAGATTGAAGTGGTCAATTCTGCAAGTAATGAAGGCACGGCGAAGTGCAATGGTGTTCGTCACAGAAAGTGGCCTTCAATCTTATGATATGCTATATAATAAATGTCTATCCATATGCTTAAACATGAATTCAAAATGTTACTTGCTTTCTAATATAGCTCTTAACATTATTTCAGGTAAGCATGATGATTTCTGCAACTTAGTGGAAATTGTAGTGAGAAGTCAGAAGATTATGATTTTTTGTTGTTGTGCTCTGAAGAATATTTCCTTTTTATAAAGAGGCAGTAGTATTCAGGTGTTGGCTATCCTTGTTCTGGATGTCTGGAAAACATCTGGATAAAGCTACAATAGAACTTACAGAATTCTCTGCTAAAACAAAGAACAAAATGTTACTAGATGTAAGTTGTCATAAACAGCAAGGAGAAATTAAATAATATTGGCTTCATAAGACTCAAGATGGATGTTTTAACTCCAACTACTATTGGATAGGAAGGAATAAAGAAATTTTGTGTAATAGGTCTCCTAATGATTCTGGAGTTTGTGATTTTTCTATGACAAGATGTAGCTGAAGACAAGTTCTGAAGATTAACACTTTATACCAGAGGAAGGATATTCAAGAAGATTTTGGCAGGAAAGTCATAACACCTCTTTTGCTCCATGAACACCTTCTCTTCAACTCTACTAAATGAAGAAAGCAGAAGTAGATTAAAATCAGTCACAAACAGAAGAAAAGCATCTTTTGAAAACATAGCTGGAGAATCTAATGCCCATCTTTGAGGATGGGCCACAAGATGTTTAATATGTCAGTTGCCGAAAATTACTTTGAATAAAAATGTGCAATGAGACAAAAAGTTATTCTAGTTCTACTAGAGGAACAGGCCAACAATATATTTTTGCTGTACTACAACACCTTACAATTGAAATTATATAAGATAGAAATACCATGGTCCTCCTTATTTTCTCTTCCGTTGTCATTTTATCCAACTCATCATTCCATGAACATCAGGACTATTTCAGAAACATATGGAAACACAGACAGCCTTATTTAAGGGTTAATTAGGGGACTCATACTTTAATGGTAACCCCCCAGGAAGATGAAATAGCCCTAGGTGTCTGAAAGGCCACAAAGTGACAACGATTATTGCTACAATCTAGAATGGAATCAATGGAATAATAGCTCTAAGATTTCTTCTCACAGGACTGATTTTGGAATTGAGATTAGCTGTAACCATGACTGAATAAGAAACGCATTATTTAACCATTCATTTCAATAACAGATCACCTTTTATATCTTAAACTCAGCTGCATACACCTATTACGGTATTAAATTTTAGCCAAAAATATGGGGTTTATAGATAATGCATAGAAGTGAAATGGTGCCGGGGTAAACACTACAATATAATTTAAGCAATATTCATTTATAAAATTTCTATGAAAATATGAAATCGAAGGAAAAGACAGAAAGAACTTCTTTTGTTGTTCAAAAATTAGGACCAACCTGGTGATAAGTGAAAATGTGAGAAGCCAAAGATAGAAATAAAATGATGCTGTCTTTCAATCTATACATGAAGTATAAATAAGAGGAAAAGGAAAGGTAAAAATACACATAGTGAACTGTGAAATGTGAAATATCCTCAAAAGCTTTATTTATGCTTTATTTGAAGTTTCCAAAGATTATTTTAAAATTCCAAGCCAGGACAGCTCAGGCAGTATGAGTTAACTTTGCAAACGTAATAGTAAAAAATTATCTCTAGTAGCCAACTCTAAATAGTAATGAAACTTTTAATTTCTGGAAATTAAGTAAATACAAGATATGCTCAAATGGAAAATAGAAATGCAAATACAAACAGTCTTTAGTAAATCTGGTAATAGTCTAGGGTTGTTTGAGTATTAATCTGTTAAATATAATGGCATATACCTATGGAGGAAATAGAGAAGGCAATCCAGTACTTGATTAGCTACAGCAGCCAGCTATCTCCCCGACATTTTTTTTCCAGAATGAACTCTCCTGACTTCTGTCCATAAATTTAGTGGTTCAAAGATCAGTAAAGTATAGAGGTTTCTGTCTATGAGTTTTCCAGCTGATTCACATGAATCAGTGGCCTAGTGTATTTTATCTTTATTGATACACACTGTGATTACAGCTCTGAAAAGGTAATGCTCCTGAAACATTAGGTACATTCATATGAGATCCATGAAGCATTTCAGATTATAAAAAAAAATGTACTATTTTATGGAAACCAAGCCAGTCCATTAACTTTTCATTGCATAAAACCATCAGGTTAGGCTTTTAATTGAACGGGCTTGCACTTTCTATTGCCCTACCTCTTTTTCCTTTCAGTTACAACAGATATTTGTCTTAGCTTTTCAGAGATATGTTCCAAAAGTTGAACAGAGGACATTGTCAAATGTCCAATATTTAAGCATTCTCTGAGAGAGTACTAACAACATGGTTTCTATCACCACCAGAATAAAAATATTTTTCTGTTTTCAATCACACTACTTGAAAAATATTACGTCATATTCTCTGTTACCTTACTTGTAGGTTACTCCAATCTTTATATCTATCAACAAATAACAATTGTGCACTTTGTTATTCTACAGATGCACAATCCAGCAGTTTTCTATGTTTGGTCTTATTTTCTTGTACATTTTTTGTATTTTTATTGCACATTTATCTTCTTCCATGATCCCATTTTAAAGATTTTTCCTGATCTCAAATGTATTCCCACTATTTCCCAAATAAAAACACTGAGTGTTCATAAACACTTTGCCTTTTAAATAATAACTTTAAAACTATAAATAATTATATAGTAAATAATACTAAACATTCTATGCAAGATGATTTTTTTGTTAGTTCACAATCAAATTAGAGGAGAAATTCATGGGAAGGATCACACATTCTCCTCTTTTAGGTATAAATGTTTTTGGTTAAGCTTATGTACATACTTAACAGAAATAATTTTGGAAGGCTAGCAGCTTTATCAAAAAGAGAATGCAAAAATTAACATCTGAACATATCCACATGAAAATACAGATAGGCGCATGTGTCCAAGAAATTTGTGGCTTTTTATTTTTTTGTAGACTCCTCTCCCCCCAACATTGAGGGGGTGACCTCAGAAGATATTCACATCCTTTGGTGTGTTTCCTTTCCTGAGTACTAAATTAAGTTAAAATAACTGAATGGCAGGGGGAATATATTTCATTTTTCTGAAAGCTGACGCTACATCTGAGTTGCTCAAGACTTCCAATAATCCACTTTCTCTGTCTCTGAAGAATAACTGCTATGATAAAGTTAATTATCTAATGCCTTTAAATCTTAAGGTGTGCTTAGATTAACAGATTTGTATATTAAAAAAAATAAATGTCAGAAGCAAAATGGTCAGCTAATTTGCCTTATAAATGAAGTATTGAAACTGTTTTATACCTTGAAGAGACAATTTAGTTATATTTTTAAAAATAAGTAATTTTATACAGTTTTCACTACTTTTTCCTTCTACCTGTTGAAAGAAACATTTAAAAAACAACAACCGCAACTACCTGCACCTTCGTTATTTTGGTAACATCAGGAATATATAACTTTGACATACTTTAGAAAAACAGAACGAGCTGGAAAACCATTGCTGGAAAACCATTGCATTAACTATGTAAATTTGTTCTACATTTGCACTAAATTGTCATTTACAATTAAAAATAAATAAATGAAGAGACCAACAGTTACAGTCATTAGAATGGAATTTGCTAGTAGTTGTTTTTACCATTGTGTAGGTGTATGTTTGACTATAATCCATTTCAAAAGCTTGATAAAAATGTCATTGAAAGTTTTCTCTTGCATAAAATATTCCTGCATAACCTGTACAAAATATTAGTAATGTGAAAAATACTCTAGAAAAAGGTTCTGCTTTTCAACACAATATCTTTGCATGAAGATCTAAAAAAAGAAAAAATAAAAATAAAAAATAAAAAAAGTATGTTTGACACTTTAATTTCTAAGCAGTAACTACTGTAAGAGAAGAAAATAAGCTTATTCATTCCTTCAGATGACATAATTTTGAAGAATCTTCACAAGACAAGGCCTTCATACAACAATGACCTCAAGAAATCACAAAAGCTATGTCAATGCTTCCAAAAATGCAACTTTTAACATTATGATAAAACAGATAAAAGATTACTCTCTGCAAGTCTGAGAGTTCAGATAAATAATGGATGCATCCCATTAAGTGAAGAGTTTGAGTCATGACAGAAAATAAATAAATAAATAAGTAAATAGAAAGTTGAACATTTTTATGATTTGAAGATGATGAAACCCTAATATTTTTAATTTCTATCTTGCATTCAGCTGGACATATTCAAACACGAAATCTCCTACCTACAGTCCTTGTTTCTTATGCTTCATTTTTCACTATCACTACCAAAATATGGAGGCAATTTTTTTTCATTTTTACAAGTCCTTTCTTTTCTCTTATCAGAGAATTTAATCCGGTTGAACTCTCTTAAGTGGTGTGTTACAGGAAGTGAGATATTTTACAGAGCTTACAGCTTTATTTTTTTAAGTTATTTTCACAGTACACCGAAAAAATCACTTCATCTTGCAACAGCTAGAGCTAAAGACAAAAATTAAAGTGTTACTTTCTTACAGATCCATTGTAAAGAAAAGCAATATACATCTGCCTTAAATTAAGGCAATTTGTTAGAATTAATATGACATATATATTTATGTCATAGTTCTATTTAGAGAAACTTGCATTTTGTGAATTCCAATCTTCATAAAATAAAGGACTAAATACATAAGTCATCATCTTCTCCAATTATTTTGTCATGCTATTTTATTTGATGAATATTTGCCTTTCAATCATGCCACAAAAAACAACCTCTGAGTTTTGTTGAATTTACAATAAGAATTTCTGATGAAAAAAATGTGCTTCAAATATTACATTAAGAAAAACAGAAATTCACAAGCTGGTTAAGGCAAAGGAGAAACTGACAAAGGTTTCAAGCACTCAGAGCTTTCTTTTATTTCACTTACGACATTTTAGCTTTAGGACTAGACCTTTATATTTCAGGGGTCCAATTAAGTGAACACGTAGAATATACACAGAAATTGGGTAATAGACCGACTAAATAGCTATTGGGTATACCTAACATTTTCAAAAGCTTAGCCTACTCTCTCCCTCTGTGTGTATCTGTGCTGTTGTAACATGAAGTCAAAGACTTTATCTACTTCACAAGGATTTTAAGAAGTTTATTTAAATAATATTTGTAAAGCACAAATAAAGTGATGTATAAGTGAAAATATTATTGGAGTAAAGCCAAACAAGCTCTGGTCAATTACTGGACTTTGAAAATGATTTTACAGTGTTTTAAACTTCACAAGTCACACAGCAAATATGGGTTGCGTTTGCCACCCAATTATCCAATGCTAAGTTAAAATATAAGATACCGATTTTTGAGCACACACTGTGCCAGGTGGACTCATATTTGTGTGCTTTTTAATGCACATAGAACCCCCACCCCCCACCCCCCACCCCTTTATTTTTTATTTTTTTCCCCTTACCGTCAGACTTCATGTATTTTCTGGATTGTCTTCTTTCTCCACTTACTATGAATTTTTAGCTAGTACTTTTTGCATCAGTTGTTTTCATTTATATTGCTGTCTGATTTTAGGTACCACAAATACATGTAAGATTTATGTGGGATTCTCTTATTTTCATTAAGAAAAAATGGAAAAATATTTTTACAAAACTGCATGGCTCTTGCAGATTATCTAAATTTTTCTTATGAGTTGAACCTGAACCTTGTAGTCAGGCTAAATTTTAATAATCAGAAAAAGTATGATTTCATGTGGTATGTTTTGTGGTATGTTTGTGGTATGTTTTGTGTGGTATGTTTGTGGTATGTTTTGTGTGGCAAAAATAGTTTAACACAGAATGAGAAAAAACACAGTTCTGAAATTCGAATTTTCTTAACCAGGACTTTGTAATGTACAGCATTGCAAATATTTCTTGCAAAGAATAGTTGCAAACAATAGCTTTAAGAATAGTTGTAGTAATTAAGGTCAACAATGTAAGATATGAGAGGGAAGATATTTTAAACAAAGATACAAGAACAAGAACAAGAACAACAACAAGTATTCATTTGAATACTTTGAAGTAGTATATTTTGGATAAATATGAAATAAATAGTGAAATCCATTGGATATAAATGATTGTTTTCCTAATCCTGAGAGTATATTTCTTCAAAATAAGTCATAGCACATCTTAATATCATGTAACTATAGATAACTGTGTGTGTGCTCATTTGTTTAATTATATTTGTTTATATACATTTTAAATTAATAGCATATATACTGTTAAACAAATCTTAGACATTCATGTAGATTTTTAAAGTAAACATTTTATTCAGAATTTATTTATTTTTTTCTTTTTCTTTTTTTTTTTTTTTTTTTTTTTTTGAAGTAATAGAGTCAATTAGTTCCTGTTTTAGCCTTCGAGAACAGAAAGCAGATATTTTATCTGCTAGCTTTCTTTGGAGCATCCCTGTTCTATACTTACTACTTTCGTAAGTAAACAGTTGGCAAGGAACTCCCTCTTGTGGTCAAACATTCTTAATTAGGAAAAAGGGTCTGCAGTCAACTGGTGGTACGGGTTATTGGAACATGGGTCACTTGAAACCATTAAGATTAACAGTACTGATATAAGTAGTTTTAGTGAAGCAGTTCATTGCAAATTAGAGATGAACATATGCTCTTAATTTTTGCTAAAAATAAGGATTTGCACCACTGCTCTGGATAAATCAGTTCTCCTTTTCTATAGCTATATCTATAGCAAGACCTTAATTCACAATTCGCATTAGTGATATAAAGCAAAATGAAAAGCTTCTCAGTGGTTCTGAATTTCCATAAAACTTTGACAAAAACATATTAGATGATCTTCAAAAAGTGAACAAGGGGTGAATGTTTGTTTCCAACCCACTGTTAACTAGTGTTTGGCCATGGGAGGTACAAGTGTTGTGCCTTACACTCAGGAGAGTTTTCGGGTGCTACAAATTACGGATGAAATAAAATAAAATAAAATAAAATAAAATAAAATAAAATAAAATAAAATAAAATAAAATAAAATAATAAAATAAAAAACTCTAATATCTGGCAGACAGAAGTATTATCCTACACTTAAGAGTTTGATTTCAATTCTGCTGCCGAATACTTCAGCAACAACAGAAAAACAACAACAACAACAACAACAAAAAAAACCTGTAACTGACTGATTTTTCATCTATGCTACACACTGAATATTTCTACTCAAGAAAATATCCTAATGTGAAGGTCAAGCTCAGTTGCTCCAGTAATTCTCCATTTTTTCTTGAAAGCAGGACTGAGACCTGACTTTTTATTTCATCTTATTCCTTACAGTTCTTAGTCTACATTACAGCTTCAAGATGTAGATAGAAACATGAAATGCCATGACAATGCACCAAAGATAAAGAATGTTTTTTTAACTCTAATTTAATGATATCTGGTTTCTACTAGTAAAGTTTTTGGACTTTGAGTCCTTAAAAAGATATTTACTTTACATCCTGTATAAACATGTGCAAAGGAAAACACACAGGTTTAGAGAAACTGAAAGAAGAGAAGCACATCATATAACATGGGACTGTAGATGTTGGCTTTGTGGATGGGCCAAAATTTAACTGCTCCCCGGTAAATCCAGCTGTCTTTTGAAGTTCACCTGAAGTCCAAACAATGGCATGAGAACTATTTGCACTGTGAGCAACATTGCCATTTACTTATAAGCCAGACAGTCAGCAGAAAGTGGACACTTGCAGGAACAGCAAAATATAATAATTTCTCTTTATGAGCACTTTTACTCATGCACATTAAATGCATGACAATGCACTTTGTCTTCAGGACACCTCACATTCCAGCTAGCAGAAATATGAATGGTGGTATAAAGATTGGTATTACATTTAGCTTTCCTGGGAGAAAGTATGGTATTAATCTTTATTAAGTAAAAGAAAAATCAAGGTTGATGAAGAAATAACTTAGTCAGAGAAGAAAAAAATAATAATAATAAAAACTACTGTTTATTAAGAATCAAATAATTAATCAATTGATTAAAAAAAAATCAGAATCTGTGTTTATGTTTTACCTCTAAAACGTAGAATCTGTGGTCTGCTGGGGAAAAAATAAATATATAAATAAATATATAAATAAGGAGAAGATGTAGGGAGTTTAAGCTGTCCTTCACTTTTGCAGTCCTGGGATGACATGAGGCCTACAGAGCTGTGATATATCTAGAGACCAGTAAATGCCTAAGATATGGATGGTCAGTATGGATATCATGGATATCACCAACATCTAGAACTTCTGTCTCAGTCATTCTTTGTGTACTTTTCTGGTAGATTCTTAAAAAGTTAAATTTAGCAGAAGGTGTTCAGGGACAAACCTTTGAAGAGGTACATTTTAGAGACTCCTCTCTGTACAACTGCAAGGGGGCTGCACTTACTAAAATTACTAATAGCATCACACTATACAAATACCACAAATACCAAGACAAACATGAGAATCTGCCAGGCCCTGGGGTCTTAAAATCAAGACAATGGAAAATAAAAGGGTCGCACACAAAGAAGAAAGTCAAGGAATTAGCTGTGTGGTTTCTCCTCTTGTTTCCTTGTAACACAGAAATACACATAGGTCTTCAGTAGTTGTATGCCATTGTCAAAAATAACTCTAAAATACGTCTGTTTCCATAAGTCTATACCAAAAATCAGGTGGGCCCTGCTGAGAAGTAGGGAGACTGAAGATTTCATCCAGGCACAGGTCAAATTGCAGTGACTAGGTTTCAAACATAATCCCATGTGAACCTCTTGTAGTCTATAGCTGTAGAGCCACTGTGGTAACTGTGTTTTTTAATCAGTTTTCTAAGCCTCACAGTAAAAACTTTTCAAGGGTTGCCTTTCATCATATTGTCCATCCCTCATTGGAGAATATCATAATGGATCTGCACATAATGGACCCAAAAAGCTCACCCAATAAACAGGTGGCTCAGAGGCTAGTGTCAACGCACAAATTTATTTATTTTTGACCACAGGGCACTTTACTCGGCACCCGGCCTGCTAACTGCAGATGAATCCCACCTGTCTCTAAGGGTAAAATGGATACTAGCGCAGGAGCTGGCAGGGCTCATTGAGAGGGCTTTAAACTAGGTAGGGGGACGGGGAGGAAATAAGGCTTGTTAGAGGTGTGCCAGGGGGAACAATATCAGGGCTGGGGGAGCAGGCAATGGCGCAGCTGAAGTGCATCAACACTAATGCATGCAGCATGGGCAACAAACAGGAGGAGTGGGAAGCCATCATGCAGCAGGCTAGCTATGACTTGGTTACCATCACTGAAACATGGTGGGACCACTCCCATGACTGGAGTGCTGCAATGACTGACTATACGCTCTTCAGAAGGGACGGGCAGCACAGAACGGTTGGTGGTGTGGCTCTCTATATTAGAGAGTGTTTTGATGTTGTGGAACTCAAGGCTGAGACCGGGAATGATAAGGTTGAGTCCCTATGGATTAGGATCAGCGGGAAGGCCAACAAGGCAAGCATCCTGGTGGGGGTCTGTTATAGACTGCCAAACCAGGATGAGGAGACAGATGAGGAGTTCTACAGGCAGCTGGCAGAAGTTGTGAAATCGCCAGCACTTGTCCTCATGGGGGACTTCAACTTCCCAGACATATCCTGGAAATGCAATACAGCTCAGAGGAAGCAGTCTAGCAGGTTTCTGGAGAGTGTGGAATGTAGTTTCCTGATGCAGCTGGCTAGTGAGCCTACCAGGGGAGTAGTTCACAAACAGAAGGACTGGTGGGAGATGTGGTGGTTGGGAGCTGTCTTGGGCAGAGTGACCACGAAATGGTAGATTTCTCTATTCTTGGCGAAGTCAGGAGGGGGACCAGTAAAACTGCTGTCTTAGAATTCCGGAGGACAGACTTTGAGCTGTTCAGGACACTGGTTGGCAGAGTCCCTTGGGAGGCAGTTCTGAAGGGCAGAGGAGTCCAGGAAGGCTGGGCACTCCTCAAGAAGGAAATCTTAATGGCTCAGGAGCAGTCTGTTCCCACATGCCAAAAGACGAGCTGGTGTGGAAGAAGACTGTCCTGGCTGAACAGAGAGTTGTGGCTTGAGCTTAGGAGAAAAAAGAGGGTTTATGATCTTTGGAAAAGAGGGTGGGCCACTCGGAAGGATTACAAGGATGTTGTAAGGATGTGTAGGGACAAAATTAGAAAGGCCAAAGCTCATCTGGAGCTCAATCTGGCTACTGCTGTTAAAGACAACAGAAAATGTTTTTATAAATACATTAACACAAAAAGGAGGACTAAAGAGAATCTCCATCCTTTACTGGATGCGGGGGGAAACTTAGTGACAAGAGATGAGGAAAAGGCTGAGGTGCTTAATGCCTTCTTTGCCTCAGTCTTTAGTGGCAAGACCAGTTGTTCTTTAGACACCCAGTACCCTGAGCTGGTGGAAGGGGATGGGGAGCAGGATGTGGCCCTCACAATCCAAGAGGAAATGGTTGGCGATCTGCTACAGCACTTGGATGTACGCAAGTCGATGGAGCCAGATGGAATCTACCCAAGGGTACTGAGCGAACTGGCAGAGGAGCAGGCCAAGCTGCTTTCCATCATTTATCAGCAGTCCTGGCTATCAGGGGAGACCTGTTAGTTTGACCTCAGTGCCAGGGAATCTCATGGAGCAGATTATCTTGAGCGTCATCACGCGGCGCTTGCAGGGCAAGCAGGCGATCAGACCCAGTCAGCATGGGTTTATGAAAGGCAGGTCCTGCTTGATGAACCTGATCTCCTTCTATGCCAAAGCGATGTGCTTAGTGGATGAGGGAAAGGCTGTGGATGTGGTCTACTTTGATTTCAGTAAGGCTTTTGGCAATGTTTCCCACAACATTCTCCTAAAGAAACTGGCTGCTCTTGACTTGGACTGGCATACACTTCGTTGGGTTGGAAACGGGCTGGATAGCCAGGCCCAAAGAGTCGTGGTGAATGGAGTCAAATCCAGTTGGAGGCCGGTCACTAGTGGCGTCCCTCAAGGCTCAGTACTAGGGCCAGTTCTCTTTAACATCTTTATTGATGATCTGGATGAGGGGATCGAGTGCACCCTCAGTAAGTCTGGAGACAACACCAAGTTAGGTGCATGTGTCGATCTGCTCGAGGGTAGGAAGGCTCTGCAGGAGGATCTGGATAGGCTGGACCGATGGGGTGAGGCCAACTGTATGAAGTTCAACAAGGCCAAGTGCTGGGTCCTGCACCTGGGGCACAACAACCCCAAGCAGAGCTACAGGCTGGGAGATGAGTGGTTGGAAAGCTGCCTGGCAGAGAAGGACCTGGGAGTATTGGTTGATAGTCGGCTGACTATGAGCCAGCAGTGTGCTCAGGTAGCCAAGAAGGCCAACAGCATCCTGCCTTGCATAAGAAACAGTGTGGCCAGCAGGTCTAGGGAAGTGATTGTCCCCCTGTACTCGGCTCTGGTGAGGGCACACCTCAAGTACTGTGTTCAGCTTTGGGCCCCTCACTACAAGAAGGACATGGAGGTGCTCGAGCGAGTCCGGAGAAGGGCAACAAAGCTGGTGAGGGGTCTGGAGCACAAGTCTTATGAGGAATGGCTGAGGGTGCTGGGGTTGAGAAGAGGAGGCTCAGGGGTGACCTTATTGCACTCTACAGGTACCTTAAAGGAGGCTGTAGCTAGGTGGTGGTTGGTCTATTCTCCCACGTGCCTGGTGACAGGACGAGGGGGAATGGGCTCAAGTTGCGCCAGGGGAGGTTTAGGTTGGATATTAGGAAGAACTTCTTTACCAAAAGGGTTGTTAGGCATTGGAATGGGCTGCCCAGGGAAGTGGTTGAGTCACCATCCCTGGAGGTCTTTCAAAGACGTTTAAATGTAGAGCTTAGTGATATGGTTTAGTGGAGGACTTGTTAGTGTTAGGTCAGAGGTTGGATTAGGTGATCTTGGAGGTCTCTTCCAACCTAGAGGATTCTGTGATATCTACTTTTGTTTGTAAAATATGTGGTTTGCATTTGTTTTAAAAGAGAAAAATGCCATACAATATTTGTACATTGCTATGCATTCAAATTGCAAAAATTTTTGATGGACTCTGCATTCAAGTAAAAAAAAAAAAAAAGAAAAAAGTTTTAGGGATTATCTGGACTGTACTGGGCTTGTTTGATATATCATTCAGAAATTACATAGCTAAAATACTTTGAGTGCATCCTGTTTCATGGTGATACCATGTCTGTTATGCAATTCATGTAAGTTTTACACATTCATGCAAAATGTTTGATCAAAGATACAAAAAAATAATGTTTTCAGTCTAGTGTTTAATCACTCCCTCTTATATTTGTTGTGGGTTTCAAACACCTATACAAATAGCTGTGGGATTGACATGGGAAACTCACAGCTTTTGCTTTGAGGTTGCAAACTGTTCCTTTGGTTGTATCATAGCTCCATTCTTTTACATTTAAATCCAAGTCTATGTTCATATTTCTGATAAAAATCCATAGGTCTTTTGTGCTTCACATTCTCACATGGCACCTTGTAACGTAGCCACACAGCTGCAAATAATCACACGTGCGCACTGATAATGCTTTATGAATAGAAGCACAATTCTTGCTATCAAAGGAGTCAGAAATTGTAACATATGCTATAAGGCCTCCCTGAAATACTTCCCAGATTTATGGTTTAAGGACACCAAAACTTTTATTTCATGGAAAATCGTGTTCTACTTATAACACTATATTTAAGAAAAGATACATCTTTGAATTCATTTATTTTATTGAAACAATTTTATTATCCGTTCAAATATAAAGGAAAAAGTCTACAAAGAAACAACATAATTTGTACTAATCAAGAGACCCGAGGAATTACCAGCAGTAGAATATGGGCAACACTTCACCAAATTAACTCAAGTATTCTACAAATATAATTTATTTATTCATAATACAATACTTCCAGGAACTCAGCATCTCCTCTTACCTTATCCCATTTTATATCTCTCATTTCCTTAAAATCATACAGAGCTTATAAAATAGTAGTCCAAGATCACCTACTAAAACAAGTATATGAAGTCAGTCTGTGCATTACTTCTCATTTTTTTTTTCTTCAATTAAGATAGAAAAGGATCTTCTGAATCCACTAAAATCTGGTAAAAAGCTTTAGCAAGGACCTTGGTTTATTCCATGTCTGTTAGAAAAAATATCAGAAATAGAATTTTAAATTTGTGGTCCTGTTTTTCCATTGAATCCAGAGACAGAGACAGTTAAGGCAACTTCTGTCTCCTTTTATGTTCCTGTAGTGTAGGGAATAAAAACCTGAAAAGGTCTTGGGGGAGGGGAGGTGGGACAGGTGGGGGATACACAAACCTGTACAAACAGGAAAACCTGTATTAAAGTGTTCTCCAGCCACATCTTTAAGAAATAGGTGTGGAGCTATCCCCAGTACAAGGAAAAGAGATCTTGGCTAGCAAGGACATGTTCTGTCAGTGTGACTCTATGGAAAAAAACATACCTATCTCTGCCCTCTTTAAATATTTAATGCCATCAGAGCAACTTTAGAGACCTTGACACAACAGGTGACCCACACATTTCTACTAAAAAGGGTTATCAACAGCAGGATTTTCTGCTCTCGCTGAAAATCTCCCAACAGTGTTTAAGTCGTGACCATTATTAAACTGGATAGAGGAATCATTAAGTTGCAAAGGCCAAGAAGAAGCAAGATTGACTTGTCCAATTTTATGGTCTCTGTGGAAACAACTGTATACAAGAGAACATATTCTAAAAGCAGAAAATAATTTGAAATGTTTTCCATTTGATAACCAAACTGTTGATATGGTAACATGGAATTTACAGGAACTTACATGAATTTACAGTTATAGAATGAAAGAGTTCAAACAACGCCTCAACAACCCTTAAATGCAACTGGCTGTATGTGAGTCACTACTACAGAAGTCTTTGGGTACATCTTTCATAATAGTACTGTAGAAGCATTTTTTTTTCAAGGGCTAATCCATAAAACATAAGAGACTGTGCTTAAAGCAAAACCCAGAATAGTACTAAAAATGTGCACCACAGAAGAGCCTCAACCACTAGAAATTTGGATTGGTTGCATGAAAATCATAGAAGTGTGAAGCAAGTCAGCAGGTAGACAATCACACTGTGCAGATAAAAGTGAGTGGTAGAATGAGTGGGTGGTAAGGCTTTTTAACATCTCACTGGGGAGAAAGAATGAGGCATCAGTGAGAGTTGTTGTGAAGAATAATACCTGAAGCATTAGAGCAAGCGATAAGTGTCTGATGAATGTTATGACACCAGATAGAATGAGGCTTTACAGAAATACTTTTTATTTATGCTTCACCCCCCACCCCCTTAGAGGCTTAGAAGCTGACAGGAAATACATACCTATTTTTAACATTCAATGTAATTTTGAGAACAGTAAAGGTAGAATTACAAGTGGAGTATGTGATTCCAGCTTGTGGCAGTGGTTGTTGAGAGAATGCCCTCAAAGAGAAAAAGAAGATGAACTTCATATGAATAAATAAATAAATAAATAAATAAATAAAAATATCAAAAGTGTGCCTACAGTGAAGTTTATTATGGTCACATTAAAGAAACAAGAAAAGGAATAAACAGACACTGAACAGGATATATTCTGTGACATGCTAAAAGATGAAAAGAGGCTTGCCAGACTATAGGTTGCAGAAGGGTAGAATGACTGCTTGGAAGGGAATTCTAAAAGCTGTCTAGTCAGGGTTAGAGTGCAGAAAGCAAGTCTGATTAGATCAGGGCTCTCTCTGGTCAAGTCTTCAGCTTGGGATGGAGGTGCCACACTGGGAAACCTGCTCCACAGTTTGACCACTCTCAAGGCAATAATAACTTTTACATCTTGTCTTATGTTTTTCTGACTTGATTGGACCTAACATCATAACATTTTAGTCTGTTGTACAATTATTTTTGTCACAGCTACGTCTCTTGGTAGCTGCTATCCCCCCAAAACCACAGCCTGTTACAATATGTAGATTTCCCTATTTCCCTTCTCCATAGTAATTTTTAAGTAATATCCCTAGCTGTAAACTGTTGTTGTTGTTGTTGTTGTTTTTATAGCAGTACAAAATTACCCATCAAATTTATGTACTGTGGAGACTGGTTATGTAAATCTTGCCTTAGACCCCCTTCTCCTAGTTTGGTTAGGTTTCTGATTCCCTTCTCTTGGTTTGAAATTTCTTTGTAGATCTCTCCTTCCAGTGCTTCTCTGTACTTGATGTAAACTTTCATAAATCTGATTGTGCACATCATTTTATTATTATTATTATTTTTTTTTTTTTGGTGGGTGCAGGGGGGTGAGGGGAAGAATTGGAAGACTGAGACCTAACAGAGTCATTTATTTTAAAGGACTAAACTTTTTAAAAGAATTAGTGCTGTAAGGTAGTGCCTTAAGAAATTGTCAAAATCAGCACAGGCCTAAAGCTGAGAAAAAAAAAAAAAAGTATAAAAAGTGCCGAAATTGACAGAGAAAAACAATAGACTCAGAAAGGAATGTTGCTGTTAAAAATGGCCTTTGGAGTATGGGGTTGCATCATTTCACCTTTTGCCACTGGATGAATGTATAGTCTAGTCACAAGATGTTAGGAAACATTATGTCAATAAGAGTGCATCCAAGGAGCTACAATGGATATTACCAAAACTCTGTCTGAAGTCACAATAACATGGGTGCAAAGACCTAATGTACCTCAGGGACAGCAGTTTCTTGTGCCTAGTAAATGTCATTGAATATATATACTTGTGAATACCATGATGGTTTTGCAAACACAGTGTAGAGTATAAACACATCATGTTAGGATACGAAAATATCCATCAGAAACCACGTAGCAGGAGATGTTGCATTCATATTCTCATCATATTCCACAACAAAAATGTTCTAATATTTAGTGAAAGTTTGAGCTGCTTACATGGCACCTTTTTATTAAAGGAGGTGAGAGAGAACCTCAGAAAATGTGAAGGAAACTATGCTCAGATGTACACACCTTTGGTTCAAGACATCAGAGAGGTATCTGCAAAGGTTCTGGATTAAATACTAGTGATAGTATTACACTACACTGCTCCACATTTAATGGCATAGAGTCACAGAACAGTTTGGATTGGAAAGGACCTCAAAGATAATCTAATTTCAACTCCTCTGCCATGGGCAGGGAAGCCTTCCACCAGACCAGGTTAATTGAGATGGAAAAAAAAAAAAAAAAAGGATCAAATTTTGTAGCTTCAGGAAACTGCAAACAATCTAAGACATTTTAGAGACCTCGTTGCTTTTAATTACAAGAACTAGACAACCACGGCAAACCTCTACCAAATTTTGTTATAATCTGAATTTGAGAATAGCTATTAGCAGATTTAGACTTGTCTTGAAAAGTATGGCCCTCAACACTATCCACGAGCCAGAACTACCTACAAAGTCTCCAGAGGATAGTGCATGGCTGTCACTTGCCAAGAACACACACTGCAAAGAGTTAAGGATAATTCTCAGAAACCAATTTTAATGACATGAGAGAATCAGAAATAGAACACACATAATAGCAAGAAAGAAAAAAAAAAAAGTGAAATAACTCACAAAATGAAACAAGGTAGTACAACTCGTCCAGAAACCTTAATAACATAAATGAGATGTACAAGGTTGACTTAAAGGCCAGAACACATACATGAAATCACAAAGCCAGGTTCAAAGGATAAATATTGACCAAATCTAACTGAAAAATAATAGGACTTGTTCCACTAAATATCACAATGGTCACACAAAAACACATCAAAATCTTTCAAGACATAACCAGCAAAGAGTTTGGAGAAGAAAAACCAAAAAATTAGTTTGTTTTTTCACTTGAACTACATTTCAGGTTGCGCTCCTTGAAAGATTTTCTAGTTGCTTATCAACTTACTCTTTCATATTAGTTTCATCTGTTAATGCTATTATTATTAAACAATTTGAAAAGCAGAATACAAAGCCAGATAGTCACCTAGTCAGATGGTGTATTTTACAAACTTTATTGATTTATTTTTATAATTTCAGTCTATTCACTTAATTTTATACTTTAATATTAATGCAAATAAATCCCAAATAGCTTCACAAAATTAAACTGATATATGTATCCATTACTGAAATACAACCACCTCTAATGTAAGATCTGGCAAGTGTTGAATACTACCTACCATACCTAATTAATTTTTGGAGGGGATTCAAGTACACAGAATTTAATTGACCAAAATCAGAAGTTCCTCATAGGGAGTACTGAAAATGTAACTCTTAATAAGACTAAATAGAATCCCTATGAATTTTTAAATTGGAAATTTATATTCTCTAAGAACTACTCAGTTGTACTAAGCAAACCACTACAAAAGTCTTCTGTACTACAAACAGAATACATTTCCTTGGTAAAAGAGAGCACCATGCCTTTTGACATTGTCCTAGCTTCTGTGCCCTGTGACCCCCATATATTCACGTATATTATTATTATTGTTATAGGTGTTTCAATGAACAGTTTAAGTTATCTAGCTATCTTTGCTTTGTGTTTTGAAATAAACTGAGTATTTAGTTAGAAGCCATTAAAAATAATATGGTATTATAACTCTGGAGCATGACTGTTTTCATTTCTTTTAAGATTTCATCATATTTTCCTACTTCATACACTGAAATCCATAAATTGTCTCTTTATTTCACAACTGTGCAGCTTGAAAATGTCCTTACTATGGGAATGGTTGCATCAGCATAATGGCAAAATGTACTTAGAACACCAAAGCAAAAAAAAAAAAGTTATTTAGGATAACTGGACTATTGCTTTCAGAACTACATAATTTAAAATACAATGCTAGCATCCACAAGGGAAAATCCAGATGGTTAGCAAGTCCCTGTATAGTCACAGTCTCATGAAATTACTCTCCTTAACCCAAAGGCTTTTTTTTTCTTTTTCTTTTTTTCCCCTCCATATTACTCAAGTTTGTAAGAAAATATGAATTTAAAGAGGTGGTGTGACAGGATGCCAACCCACAACTTGTCTGTAAAACTAATACCTGGATCATACTCTTCTTTAAGCCCATGAGAAATTCTGATACTTTAGGAAAGTTGGAACCCCATTTGATTGAAATCAAATGACAGATCTTTTACAACTTCAGATGTTAGCTAGTTAGTGCTTTTTTTACCTATGTTAGCAGTTCTGATGTAAGTGAGATAAGCATTTGATATTTCAGACACACATGAAAATGCCATATAACACCACTCTGCAGTAAAAATGTGCAGGAGGGAGAAAATAAGATGCCTTAAACTCAGGAGTTCGTCGCTGCAGTGTGTCTTCTCCCTTGGAGTGCAATTGCAGAACAGGAAGGAAGAGTGAAAACAGCTGGATCCTTGTGAAAAGGGAGTTTTCAACTCCAGGAAGAGTTCTTCTTTGCATACGTATTTGCAGTGCCGCCATGCTCTCAGCTGAAAGTCACGGTGAAATGCCACCAGGAGAGCTAAAGTACGAATGTAGCTACTTAGGACAGATGTTGAACAACATATTCTAAATACCTTTGCAAAGCAAACATTTATTCATAGGTCAGAAAGAATTACTGTGTGCTGTAACTACACAGTTTTAAAGATTTTTTTGGGGATGCCTAGTATGTCCTTTACACCTACAGTAGGGATTTTCTGTAACATTTCCTGGGGAACACCTACGCATTTCCAATATTGTTATTCACTGCCTTTGGAAGAAAGCACTTCATGAAATGTGGACAGGGCTTGGATACACATGTCTGGGCACAGCTGAGAAGGATGAGGTGGTGTAACAATGTCACATATGGATTATGTCCCACTACTTCATATAGGTGCTGGCCAGACTTCTCTGCCTGTTTTTGGAGTCTTAACTCTGTTTTTGGTGTGCAAAAAAAAATCTAGATTTTGGTGTTGCACTCATACTTCCTCTCACTGTAGTTAATTGGCTTACCAATCTCGTCAATAGGAGAAGTATCAAGGCCTTTAACTAGTCCTTTTCTGGATATTCCATATGACACTTCTGACGTTTCAAAATATTTATAAAGCAAATTGTTTCATTGATCAGTCCAAGTCTGTGTTGCTGGTTTTGTTTTCTTAAAAAAAGTTTCAGATCAGGGCAGGCTTTGGGGCATCAACAAATTATCGTCCTGATTCTCCTCTGTGCAGCCTTGACTATCCACCACGATTTTCCTCACAATTAAGTTATTATTATTATTATTACTATTATTATTATTAGCAGTACAGATATCAACATTAATGGCATTTATTTGTTTATTTAGTTAGTTTTGTACTTTCCATTCAAGATATTTTCAGCATGTTTTTTAACTGGATGTTGTGAGGTAGGTTTTAATCACTTATTTTACACTTCCTTGTGTAATACCTTCTCAATATCTTATATTTAATTTCTCCCTATAGTTTAAGTCCTCCTTTATTTAGCAAACAGTTTCTTTTATTCTTTAGCCTGTGCTCTGAAGAATGTTGAAAATACCATAGCTGTTATTGTTTTACAGGTTTCTAGCCACACAACATAAAACTTTTTTAACATTAAATATTACATCTAAATCATTGTAAATTAACATATTCATGTTTTAGTAAATGTTGCATCCCCTGAAGCATCCATCAGGATAGAGCACTACAATGATCTGATCTGGAAGATATTTACCAGGTGAGCTTACATTCTGAAAGAAATGCACATGTTGAGAGCATGTACAAAACTACTTACTTGAATGCCAATCCTTTGTATAGGATGGCATTGTAAAATGATTCTTGCAAAGCCTGCCCTTACTTGTCTGAAATAGTCAGTGCCTGGAGAACTCACTGGTTTAATTGGGAGATTGAAGGCATTCTGTTGGAGCGGGATGAGGTCTTTTGACATGTTTCAGCCCAGATTGAATCTTTACAGCTGAGCTACAACCCATGAAAAACATGGCTTTATAATGGAAATGCTGACACAACCTTTCAATTAGAGTAGTGTTAACTGCATCATCGTAATTAGGGACGCACTGACCCTCTGAAAACTCTAGTTTTCAGATCAAGAGAAGGTATTCTCCTTTAGCTGGTCACTTGTTGGATAATTCAGAAAAATCTAGGTCGTAAAAAATATGTTATCCTAAATTTGTTCTGGACAAAAAAAAAAAAAAAAAAATTATGCTAATCAACCTGGTCAGTTTAAGTTAACAAAATACCTTTTAAATACATTCTGTGACTGAAAGTAATTGTTATTTCAAATAAATAAATAAATAAAATCAGGAAAAAGAGGATTATGACTTAATTGCGCACACATTAAATCAGAATATCATCCTAATATATCAAAACAACAACAGCAGTCTGGGTGATTTCAATTTATCATGTCATATATTATAACATAAAATATATATATATATTTGTCAGTCATTGTGAAAAGCCGACAACTAAAGAGTATTTGGGGTCAAAACTGTAAAATTAGCAAAACTGGAGAAAGCAACCATGAAAATTTTTGCTATTACTTAAATACATTTATTGTGGTAAGTTGTTTGTAACAAAATCAGTACAGTTTACTGAGAGATGGTATGGTTCAAGCACTATTTCTAGTAAAGTCATGCCAGTGGTTTGTCAGTCATGTTCAAAATCTGCTATCTTAAAGTGATCTGTGAGGCACAGAGCTGTAAGACAATGTACTTGTATCTGTATTTGTCTATGGACTTACAAAGGAGAACAACAAATAAAGAGACAATAGAAAGCTTTTTTCCTATATTAGAGGTACTATATTTAAAGGTTTGTATTAAGGTTTACATTAAGGTTTACAAAATGAGCATAATAAATCACAGTTCTTTCTAAGATATTTATGAAAACATTGGCCAACTTTTTAATAATACTCATAAGTTTTGCTGCTTTGTAAGTGTATTTTCTGCCTCCTTTTACTTATAGTATTATTTATCTGAAGAACCTATTAGTATAGTAAGGTTACAAAACTAAATACTATGGTTCTAGAAAAGACAAGACTGACCTCTTATTCTTTGTTCAGCCCCCTCATATATGTGTATTATGACATTTTTCCTTTAATGACATGTTCTTTTTCTCTGGCTTGTTTACATCTTAGGTATGCAGTACTCACCAAATAAGCAGTTGTTTGTGACCTTTTGCCTTGTTTACCACAATAAATTCATACTTCACTATGTTAACAGAAAGATTAATTTAATATTTGGCTTCTCGACAACACTCAGTGCTGTAACAACTAAGCACTTCACAAACATTTGCTAATATATTTTCTGCAGCGTTCAAGAGATTTGTAGTGGTATGGTCATCACTGTCTATCAAAGAGGTCAATGTCTACCAAGTTTTGGTCTATCTACTCGAAGACAACAATCAACTGATTTTTCAATATACTTTGCATTAGATTGGATTGGACAGATTCACACTTCAGCATTTGCTAATGCAAACTCTCAGCATTTCTCTAAATCAGTGATGCTTACAAATTATTCAGTCAGAAAATAAATGATAAAAAATTACCGATAACCTGTCAAAAGAGCGTTTAGATAATTTGCTTCAGTTTACCTTATGCAAACTACAGCTATGCAGTGACAATTGAGATGGTGCCAAATGAAAATAAAGTACAGATACAGTCAACAGAGCTCTCCTCCTCAACTAATTAGTTTTGGTTTTACCGCTAGGGAGCAATCCTAATTAGCCCAGGCACAGGGCCACAATGATTCTGAGCAGCAAGTTAATATCTGTGTAGTTTGCATGTCAATATATCAGTTTCAATGAAACTCCATTCATCTATCTGCACACAATGCTACCTGGTGTGACAGACATACTCTAAAATACAATTAGATATAAGCTTTACTGTATATGAAATATGGTTTTCCCTGTCTCCTTTGATCAGTAGACACAGTCCTTTCAATCTGTTTTTGTAGCCTTGGCAAAAATAAATAGATAAATAAATAAATAAATAATAAAATAATTCAGAGTACTGTGATCAATGTTTTTCTTCACAAGGAAAGCTACAGTCAGACCCACAGCAGCGACCATCCTCTGCACCAAATAAGGCAGAGGAAAAAAAAAAAAGCACATGATCAAGTAATTAAAGGCCATGATACATTCTGAGTTGAGTTAAGGTTTCAATTACAAACTTAATTATGGGATTTCTTAACATTTAAACAGAATGTCTCCAAATAAACCTACTTTCTTTGAGGTAGACAAACACCAAATATCTTAGCAAGCTACTACTCCTGATCTTGAGTATTTTTTATTTTTTATTTTTGTTCAAGGAATTGCTTAAGTGAGTGTTTCCTTTCCATCCTTCTTCTCCAGGCTCCAGATGCTAGTCCTGGTTGCCTCCAAACTTGTCCACCCTGTGTTTCTGTCTGTAGCTTTAATACAAACCTTACTTTTTTGCCCTTACAAAAATGCCCTTTCTCCCATTGCAAGTCCTAGTCTTCAACATCTAAATTTACATGACACCTTGTCTCTGCTCTCATTACTATTCTTCTCTTCTAGCCTCTGCATTCCCTTTTCAGCCTGTCCTGTACATCTAACTGCATTTTCACTCAGCCTTTCTCCATTAAAATCTCTGCATATTTAAGTTTACATATCTACATAGTTTGTCTACTTATCTGACTAGTTTTTTTTCTTCTTCCTCCATGCTAGATTCCTTGTTCACATCAACTCCTTTAATTGTACTCTCTCTGGAAATTTTGTTCTGTTTCACCTATGTTGAAAATAAATCCTTTTCATTCCTCATACTATCTGGAGGTACTTTCTGAGATGGAAATATCCTTGCCCTGGCTTAGGAGGCCAGCAATCACACTTACCTAAATTAACAACTACAGCTCTGTAGAAATGCCCTGTTTTGTCCCCAGGGGTCTAAGTAGGGCATGTATAATACATATACTTAAATTCTAGAAAATTATTTTATTTCCTGAACACAATGTATAAACTACTTCTTAAAGCTGTATAACTTAAATTTTAATTCTGCATTCCTCTCAGAACATCACTAGGCATATCCCTGAAATAGATGCAATTCTCTAATTCATTTAGGCTCTAAGAATTTGTCTGAATTATGTAAGCATTACCTAAGCAGAAATAAAACTAGCCATTTTATCTAAACCTTTCCTGGAAGAAGCTCTCACTTACCCTGAGGCAGACCCCTAGCAGAGAAAATTGTCAACTCCTAGAGTTTGGGAAATTTACAAACAAAAACATAGGAAGACGTGGCAAGTGCTATCAAACCCGCCTGCAGCATCTACTTCACAGTTTGTATATATTGCTCAGTGGCATCAATTTTTCCGGGCTGTGTTTTACATTTTGGTCTCAACACCAGAAATCCTGGTGTCTCACAACAGTCCTGCTGTGGGAAGTACTGCATGCCACGATTGTGACAGGTGAGCATGCTAAACTTACACCTCAGAGCTTTTTATTGGCATCAATGAAGATTGAACAGGAAAAATAAATAAATAAATAAATCAGGATTTGACAGAGAAAAAGATCTACCAGAGGTTGCAGGGTACTCACTGAAAGGTCTGCACAGATCAAGAGACTGGATAGTTTCTATAACAGAGCTATTTTTCTCTTGTTTCATGATAGTAAGAAACCCACTCATAAATTTCTGATTCACTAATTTGGGGATAAAATACTTGCTTATTAATCTCTGCATTTGTACAATGTGCTTTGAGATTTGTAGTTGTCAGCTTCTGGTGCCTGTAACTGACATTACATAGGGCTGGCTTCTCCTTTTTCTGAAGAAGCAAAACTCCTGTCCATGGTCTTGGATTCAACTTACATTAAAAAGCTGATATTTAGGATGTATAGAATAAACTGTGATATTCTGAGCCTTCAAGAAAAAAAAGTTTAAAAAACTTGTTTATACTTTCAACTTTGAGGTGGTACGTTTTTGTGGTAGTAATGGACTTAAAAAAAAAAACAACAAAAACTAACTATGATGATGTTTGTGGAAGTCTCACAATACTTACCTCAATAACCTAGTTTTCACCAGCTGCTTAAGTCTCCACCATTTCTGCAAGAGATTCACATATGAGTTTGAACTTAATCACATTCTAGTCAATAAAAAAGGTTCTCACTTCATCCCAATGATTAGTTCATTGGAAACACACTCATTCAAGTGAAATAGATTTGATTGGATTCTTGTACTTGATGCTCTATTTTCGACTGCAAAGCAAAAGTTCTCCAGCAGTTGTATATTAAGACTCTAGAATACCAATCCTTTGAGTATATTCTGAAAGCATTACCAGAGCATTCCAGCACAAAGTAGAAAGTCTAAGCCATTATTTTTAAGCAACGTCTGGTACAAAATACAGATCACAGACAATAATATTTTCATTTTTTAGTAATGATTCTGTGCTGTAACCTCATTTTTTTCCCTGCTGCTGGTATGTTCTTTCAATGGTGGATGTTGTATGTTTTTCTGTATGTTTTTTTTTTTTTTCAAAATGGAGTCTAACACAAATTAGAAAGAGTAATAAATACTCTCTTAGGTAGATGGACACAGAGGTAAACGTTCATCATTGTGCATTTCAGTGAACAATAAAACTGAAACACTCGAATTGAATGAATTCTAATGGCATTTTGTGGGAAATAATAGATAAAAAAGGGTCCCTGCATATCCTTTTTATTCCCTTGCTGTCTCTCCATGTCCCGTGTTTTCTCCTTTTATGTCTGCTTCTGTTTCTCTTTTGCTGCTTCAACTTTTTAAGCATAATTATTAACTTCATAGATTTTAAGAAAATATAAAGATGGCAAGAAAAAAAGGGGGAAAACTTAAAAATAAATGTTGATATACATGAAATACTTGATTAGGTATCACCAGCACTTTATGGTCTGAAGTAATGTCTATTCCGTCATGATAGGTTAGGTCCATTGAAAGTGTAAATCTATATCTAACCCTGAACAGCCTATGCTGATCTGTTCTATCCTTCTATCTTTTGAATATTTTATATATTTATTATATTTTATTTTATTATACCAATTTATTTTATCAATTTATTTTATTATACCAATATCAGAAAGTTTAAAGAAAACAGTTTTTTGTTTGTTTTGTTGTTTTTTTTTGTTTGTTTGTTTTGTGTGTGTGTGTGTGTGTGTGTGTGTGTTTGGTTTTTATTTTGCCTGTGGAACCCCTGAGAGGAATATTCTCCTAAATTATGATTCAACTGGAAAGGAGAATTTGAAAAATAGGGGGCAGATATAAAATAACTCATTTCTGATTTGTAATCATGGATGTCCCCAAAGAATTTCATACATCTGTCAAAGTATAGATATCGAATGTTCATTGACTAACTCATGTAAGAAACTTCTGTTCCTAAAAACTAAATAATCTAAAGGATTATTTATAACACATGCTACATTGTGTATTCACTCAAATCAGGGTCTTTTTCAGTCAGGCAGTCATTTAATTACTTATCTGCTGTGTATCTCAAATGGATGATCAAAGAAGACTGATAACATTCAACAGTTCACTTTTCATAACATCCAGTGATTGGTACTTAGTGACTGGCTAATAGGATTTAATGACTTGACGCAGAAATAAATACAATTGGTGTTTAGAGGAAAATAGTTGTTTCTGTGTCAAGCACAATCTATAAAATCCTTTGAATCACAGCGAGAGCCTATGGGTATCTTCTATAAGTTTAGTGCCAACCTGCATAGGCTCATACACAGGCTGTCAAGATAAAGGTTCATTCACTACAATGAATTAGCTTTTGTTAGTTTAGGATAGATTACTATGATCAAAAAAATAATATTATGATAAATAGTCCTTTTAAATCCTTTTATGTTTATTGTGTGTTAATATATTATATCCACGCCTTCTGAAAACTGTGTATATAATACCAGATATCTAATTATATACTATATTCTTAGTTTGAGCATCAACTATTTAATGTATTCTTTGTGCTCTGTTGTGCAGCACAAATAAGCCTTCTTTATGTTACACATACAAGTTATTTGCAAACGAGTCATCATGTTTAAAGTGTAGACAAATGAAACCTTATTTTAAGAATATTTTTGTTTACCAAACTGAATATTCCAGTGAAAGTTCTGGGTTGTACTAGTATGTTAATGATACTGGTAGATTCTAATATAATCAAACTTTTGAAACAAACAGCTTTATATATATATATTTACATATATATATATTCATTTCACCTTAAATACCAGATATCAGGGACTGAAAAAAATATATATATATTTTTTTTTGGGGGGGAGGGGGGCTTTTGGTCCTTCAGAGATTTTTCTGACTCAATATTACTTATCGCTTGTGGATATGTATTTAGCCCCATTGAGTGAACAAGCTTTAAGAAGCGTCAATCTGTGCTCTAAAATGAATGGTTAGGCCACCTGCACTTTTGGAAAAATCTTAAAGAGTTAGGAAAAAATAAATAAAACAAAGTTACACAAACTTAGGCATTGTCCCAGACCAGATTAGAACATCTACTGCAATTTATTGTGCTTGTAGTGGGCAGTGCATCCTCACTCAAGAGTTTCCTTTCGGTAACTCTGCAATAATATGTCACAGAGGAAGTTTCTTCCAGACTCTCCCAGTACACCCTAAAGCATATGTTGTATATACTTCAAATTAAGCATCCTCATATAACTATGGCTGTTCTCATTTACCATGTAACCATGTAATTGTTGTAATTCTTACACATATTCCTAGAGTGCTCAACATTTATGAAACACAAGCGTATAATAAAAGGATGTCACTGCTATTTTAAATTAAACTTGTTCCCGATTGTTATCAGAAGAACAGCCTGTAGGGAGACTGCCAGTAGATTTAATTTAGCAACTTGAGAAACAAAGTAGCCTTAAAAGAGTTCTAATTTTTCCTTTATTTGTACAGTGTTGACATCCATTCTCAGGACAACCAATAATGACATATTAAGACTTTGGGGTGTGTGGAAAGGTTTTGGTTTCTAACCTCAGCATACTAAGTAGCCAGCTGAGATTGGGAAAAGGCTCATTGTGCATAATAATGACATACTTGAATTGTACTGATATTTCCTTAGCAGTGTTATCTTAAAGAAACAATGCATATCATACATTTTGCAGTCAAGAACTGAGAAATCAGAACATTTAATAGAAGCACAGGTAATTAAGAGAACATATACCAGCACCCATTGAATTTGTCAAATAAAAATAAAATTAATGAATGCTTTTCTGAAGATGAAGAAAGGGACCATGTGCTTAGCTAACGTTAGAAAGAGTGGGTGTTTCTATCAAAGCAATACTGAGAATCCAGTTGTGCTCTTTTCAAAAAAGGAATTCTCATGTAAATATGCAGTCATATCACGACTGCCATAAGAGTACCATCTCCCTGTTGTATAATATTTTAGAGCTACAATGAGTATTGGTAAACTGGAGAAAAAAAAAAAAAAAAAAAAAGGCCAAGTAGAGATAAAGCTGGAAACTCAAATGATGGGGAGAGGCCATGGAAGTGACTCAGTCCTCATTAAGGAAAGCAAATTGCTAGAATAGGAAGAGAATGCTGCAGAAATAAGTGTCAAGAAAAAAAAAATGAAGTGAAGTGAAGTGAAGTGAAGTGAAGGAGAGGAGAGGAGAGGAGAGGAGAGGAGAGGAGAGGAGAGGAGAGGAGAGGAGAGGAGAGGAGAGGAGAGGAGAGGAGAGGAGAGGAGAGGAGAGGAGACGAGAGGAGACTAGAGGAGACTAGGGGAGTCTCGAGGAGAGGAGAGGAGACTCGAGGAGAGGAGGGGAGGGGAGAGGAGAGGAGGGGAGAGGAGAGGAGAGGAGAGGAGGGGAGAGGAGAGGAGGGAGAGGAGAGGAGAGGAGAGGAGAGGAAAGGAGGGGAAAGGAAAGGAAGGGAATGGAAGGGAAGGGAAGGGAAGGGAAGGGAAGGGAAGGGAAGGGAAGGGAAGGGAAGGGAAAGGAAGGGAAGGGAAAGGAAGGGAAGGGAAAGGAAGGGAAAGGAAGGAAAGGAAAGGAAAAGGAAAGGAAAGGAAAGGAAAGGAAAGGAAAGGAAAGGAAAGGAAAGGTGTGGAAAGGAAAGGAAAGGAAAGGAAGGAAAGGAAAGGAAAAGGAAAGGAAAGGAAAAGGAAAGGAAAGGAAAGGAAAGGAAAGGAAAGGAAAAGGAAAGGAAAGGAAAGAAAGGAAAGGAAAGGAAAGGAAAGGAAAGGAAAGGAAAGGAAAGGAAGAAAAAATATATTTTTAAAAAAGATGAAGTGGCAAGTCTCAAGAAAGAGAATAAGGTAATGAGAATGACTGACTAGATAAACTGAGTTTTGAAGGGGAGACTTGGGAAACCTTAAGTGTTACCAACCTAAGAATCAACCTGCTGCTCAAAAAGGTGTGTCCCACTTTCACAATGCGTTAATCAAAAAGTTAAAATGATTTGCCACTACTCCGGAGGAGAACCTGGTGCATGCACCGTCATTACATGGAAACATATTCGTAACAGAAACCTGTGAATTTTGACACTTTTTGTACCTACCCTTAATATTTTCAGGACTAGTCCCAGTCCACAACACAAACACTAAGTGGTCAACCAGAACTTCTAGTTTAGAAAGCATTTGTTTGGAACTGTAAGTGGTACAACTGGGGACTTTGTAGCAGCTACTGCAGAGAGCTGTAATTAAAGGATCTGGGGCAAAATAAATGTGTCTATCTAGAAACAGAAAAAGAGAGATTAGAGAGATCATTGACCTTGAATTTATGCAAAGATTCTGTGAATACTTTCTTGGTAGAAAACTTGTTACATAGATTAAAAGAAAACAGAAAGAGAAAAAAAAAACAAAACTCAGCAGAGTCCATAGATTATGATCCATCGGTGTGGCTCATTAAAATGGTACTTAATCATATAGATGTTACCATTTTCTTAACAAATATACATACACAAAAAGTTGAGAAAAAGCTATCAGAAAAAAATATATATATGTATATGTAATACTCTGCATGTCTACTAAGCCTTCTTCAAAGCTATGAGGCTAAAATGAAGATAAAATTGTCAGACATCCTTGATGAAATATATGTACCTTTTAAAGTGTGATTTACATTATAAAAATGCATTTTAATATACCTGTGCATTGCAAATTAATGTGTTTTGTTCAATGAATTCTACAGGCAGGATTCTCTACTTAGACTTTCCATTATTACTATTGCTGAGATTTACTTGCAGGATTTAAGCACTACATTATCTAAATATACTCTTCGGGAATGGAAAATTAGTTAATTCTACAAATTGAGAAGGATTCTATAGCCTTACTATGAAAACCTGTGACTTCATATATGCACAGACACAACCTATGAGGTCAGACACACAAGCCAGCACAAAACTCTCCCCAGCTGTACCTAACTGCATATCACAGAATCACAATCTAGGTTGGAAGAGACCTCCAAGATCACCTAATCCAACCTCTGACCTAACACTAACAAGTCCTCCACTAAACCATATCACTAAGCTCTACGTTTAAACGTCTTTGAAAGACCTCCAGGGATGGTGACTCAACCACTTCCCTGGGCAGCCCATTCCAATGCCTAACAACCCTTTTGGTAAAGAAGTTCTTCCTAATATCCAACCTAAACCTCCCCTGGCGCAACTTGAGCCCATTCCCCCTCGTCCTGTCACCAGGCACGTGGGAGAATAGACCAACCACCACCTAGCTACAGCCTCCTTTAAGGTACCTGTAGAGTGCAATAAGGTCACCCCTGAGCCTCCTCTTCTCAACCCCAGCACCCTCAGCCATTCCTCATAAGACTTGTGCTCCAGACCCCTCACCAGCTTTGTTGCCCTTCTCAGGACTCGCTTGAGCACCTCCATGTCCTTCTTGTAGTGAGGGGCCCAAAGCTGAACACAGTACTTGAGGTGTGCCCTCACCAGAGCCGAGTACAGGGGGACAATCACTTCCCTAGACCTGCTGGCCACACTGTTTCTTATGCAAGGCAGGATGCTGTTGGCCTTCTTGGCTACCTGAGCACACTGCTGGCTCATAGTCAGCCGACTATCAACCAATACTCCCAGGTCCTTCTCTGCCAGGCAGCTTTCCAACCACTCATCTCCCAGCCTGTAGCTCTGCTTGGGGTTGTTGTGCCCCATGTGCAGGACCCAGCACTTGGCCTTGTTGAACTTCATACAGTTGGCCTCACCCCATCGGTCCAGCCTATCCAGATCCTCCTGCAGAGCCTTCCTACCCTCGAGCAGATCGACACATGCACCTAACTTGGTGTTGTCTCCAGACTTACTGAGGGTGCACTCGATCCCCTCATCCAGATCATCAATAAAGATGTTAAAGAGAACTGGCCCTAGTACTGAGCCTTGGGGGACGCCACTAGTGACCGGCCTCCAACTGGATTTGACTCCATTCACCACGACTCTTTGGGCCTGGCTATCCAGCCCGTTTCCAACCCAACGAAGTGTATGCCAGTCCAAGTCAAGAGCGGCCAGTTTCTTTAGGAGAATGTTGTGGGAAACGGTGTCGAAAGCCTTACTGAATATGCTGTGGTCTGCTTAAAAGGAATGGCATAGGAGCCTCTACATTGCTCTTTTTCAGGTCAGGAGTACTGCTGCAAAGGCAGGTAGCTCTCCAGGACTTTAATGGAGTATGGTAACTCTTATAAACTCTCCCATCAGAAGAGTAGTAGATAAGAAACAGCTGCTGCAGCCAGTATGCTTACATGGATGCTGGTTTATAAAGAAACAAGCCATAGTTGTTAATTCTTGATTATCAGTTCACAAGCCAAGAGCACACAACTATGAAATCCTCATTTGAAACCTGTGATATTTCAAGATTGCAGATTCATGAATATTTCATGTTATACAAACAGAGCAGCAAATAGCAGCAGAGACCTCCCTGGATAGCAAATGTTCTGTAGTTTACATGAATGTAAGCAAGAGCAGGGGGCCTTCATATTTTGAGCAGGAAACGAGCCTAACAATACAACAAACCCTAATTTAAACTATTTTCTTAGTGTGCTGTCAAGGGGATCGTGCTGTGTGATTTGCTGTAATGAACTCCACCTGGAAGTTCAGTAAATCTGAAATGGGGGGCAGACTTGATGCTGGTTACTGTTGTTGCTGCAGCTCTGGTTGATTGAGCTCTAATTTGGTCATAAAGAGACCATCCCAACAAGAAACTATGAGAAACACCCAGAACTGCCAGTTCAGCATAGTATATTTAATAGGCAGATTGCTATATAGATGGGCTTGCTAAGCAGCTTTGTCTTTTCCCTTTAGGAAACAAAAAAGCTTCACCTCTCTTCAAAACTAGATTTCATAAAATAAATATTGCTACATCCGTAGTGACAAGTGGAAAAAAAAGGGGGCGGGGCGGCAAATCGATCTATTAAGGCTGAACTTCAATACTCTTTTAAGTTACTCAGTCCTTTTAAGCTAGTTTAGGGTACCTCACCCATTATGTTTTTTAGTTCTCTGTTTCTGCATTTCTGGTTTCTACTCTCAGAAATAAAGCCTTTGATATATTTGAATTATAATATATTGTACTTACCTGTTAGATACATATAAGCTATTTTCTGTGTTAAAGGATCATCAGTTTAGCCAAGAACAAATTACTAGCTAATGGTACTACAAGTGCTTTTTACCTACTTTTAAGTGTATTAGTCCCTTAATAATCCTACCGACTGGAGGCTACTTGCCAAAACAGTATTAGACAGAAGTATTATGAAAAGTACAAATAATGATATCTACAGAATCTGTGCAATATGAACTATTAAAATATTAATAAATTTGGAAGAAATGAGATGCAGCAAAATATTCTATACTATATATATGTGTGTCTATATTTTAACCTTCTTAAAAGTTTTTTCTAGTATAGTACAAAATATATGGAAGAGGAGTAGATATTAACTGCAATAAGAAAAGTCTGCTTTGATTGTTTTAGTTCAGTTTCGTACTTTGTTTAGTTGTAATTCAGTAATATCTAAAGGCACCATATGACAAAAATCCCTCTGAGTTCCATTTTTCCTATGAAAATCTGGTTGCAACATAACATCAGTCAGGACTCAAAATTTTATAGTCAGATCTCAGAGCACTGCTTCACTGCTTCACTGCTTTGGAAAGCTAGAATGTAATTTAAAAATTTCAAGCAGTTAATATCAATTTTGTATTTATTAGTAATATTATCTTTGAATATTATGAATGTCAAAATTATAAATATAGAAGTAAATTAACTCTGATTTTGTTAAGAAGAAAACAGTTATAAATAAATCTGGAAGGCTTACTGAACAAACCATTCACCCAAATAAGACACTTCAAAATAATCTGGAAACCTATGAATCTGTAAAACTAATTTAGCATATTGTAAAGTAAAGTTTATCTGAATAATATAAAAGCTAAGTACATCTTAAAATAAAATCTAGATAATGAAATTCCTGGTAGTAAATTTTACCTTCAAGGAAATTAATCAGCACATTTTGAACTGTGTATTACAATCATAATCAGAGAATGTTTTTCAGCAGAAAACTGAGTAACAGGAAAGAGAACAAATACAGGTTTGCCAGACAGTGTTTGCAAGGTGCTCCTAAGCATCTTGCATTCTGCTGGGCTACCTACCAATCAAAACTGATGCAGAACAACTCCAAGCATCACATTTCCAAATGCAGTTTAGAGGACTGAAATGTTTTGAGCCTGCAGGTTTAAAAACCTCATCTAATTTCATAAGACTGACCACAACCACCACAAAACAAGTCTTGTGAGAAATGAGTGTGTTGTTTGTTGGAATGATTTTACACTTTCCAATTTACTGCAATAATGATTTAAAACTACAGCAACAACAAAAAATCTTCTGGTTTATAAAGGGCATGTTATACAAAAGGTTCTAGCAAATATATTTAAAAAAAAAAAAAAAGCAAGGTCAGATTACATCTCTTCAAAACAGTACACTGAAATGGAGAGTAATCATTAATAAAATTTCCCTCTAAATAAAACACAAGTTGTTTTGTGTGCAATTATTGATCATCAGTAGGGCCCTTTATCACTCCCTCATTGAGAAAAAGGTAATTCTCAGGTAACAGAAAGAAACTTATGGCTAGAAAAAAAAATAATCCAATGTCTTCAAATGTTGATTATAACTTTATCTATAAAGCAATTAACTATTTGAAAACCGACTATTTTGAATGACTTATCTTAGGATCTATTCTGTATTCCTAGCTGGAAACTGAATGTTCCTAAAACTCAGTTCTTATTGGAGTCATAAATTCAGTTCCTAGAAGGTATTTTACACATTTTGGCTTTCCTGAAAATATGGAATCAAACTGTTATAAAAGTAGACTGATGAGTTGAACCAGGTCCTCTCAATATATTTTAAAATTCTGCACAATCATGTATTTTAGCTAAATAAACTCTGTACATAGATTGATTGTTTGAATATATTTTCAAAACTAATAGATTTTAACCTTACACCAGGGACCAAAGTTTTAACCCCCAAAGTTAGATGAATATCAGAAAATTTTAAATTCCCATTCAGTAAAGTTTAGCAATGCAAATTCTGGTACAAGGTTTGTTTTAAAAGGCCTTAGCTGATCTTCCCAAACCACAAACCATTTTATTTGAAGAGGAAAATAGGTAAAAGGAAACATGCTTATTTTTCATAAAGTTTTATCATGAACCAACTAAGAAGAATTTAAAAATAGTTTTATATTTATGTATGCACATAAGTACCTATTTCCATGTATACATAAATACATATATATTTATATTAAACTTGTGAAAAAAAATGCAGTCAATTGTATCTGAATGACTTTTAAACTAATACCATAACAAAAAAATCTATCAATGTGAACCTTCCTTCCATATCAAACTGTAGAATCACAAATCATACAATGGTTTTGTTTGGAAGAGACCTTTAAAAATCATCTAGTCCCAAGCCCTGCTATGGGTAGAGACATCTTTTACTAAATCAGGTTGCTGAAAAGTCCATCCAACTTGACTTTGAACGTACCCAGTGATGAGGCATCCACAATTTCTCTGTTCAACCTGTTCCCCGGTCTCACCACACTCACAGTAAGAAAATTTCTTCCTTGCCAGTTCACACTGGGCACAGTGTAATCCAAAATTATTCATAAGAGTCAAACAGCTAAATATTTTAGGCTACATTAAGTATAATTGCAGGTGATGCATCAATATTTCAATGTTTTACAACGTAGACTGTTAAAAATGATTAATTCTTTTTTGTCTCTGTATCATGACTTTGTCGTTGATCACATGTAGAGATCTCTAACATTTTCTATTCAGTATTTTTCAGAAACTGTGAGTGGATGGTATGCCTTTGGCCCTACTCTACAGCTCCATTGTTTCACTGTTTCACTGCCTCTCTACAGCCCCGTGCTCTTAGACACACTCTGCTATTGGGATGCACATTTTTCAACAGCCATCTATCCTCTGCTTTCATGACTCAATGATAAGGTGACCCAGGGCCTTTTACCATCATGGTTCATATTTCAGTAACTTCACAGGTCTCCTGACAATATATCTACTTTGCAGATGTAAAAGAGATGACAAAGTTAACTTTAAATGAATTAGCTCAGGTCAGTAGTTGAGCCATAGCAGCTCAGTTTGAACTCATTTATTCTGTTTGTCAGCAAACACTGTAAGTGTCATTCCTTAAGTCTTCTGAGGGAGAAGTGTTTCTTCTTCTTTGTCTTCTTCTTTGTCTTCTTCTTTGTCTTCTTCCTCTTCCTCTTCCTCTTCCTCTTCCTCTTCCTCTTCCTCTTCCTCTTCCTCTTCCTCTTCCTCTTCCTCTTCCTCCTCTTCCTCTTCCTCTTCTTCCTCTTCTTCTTCTTCCTCATCTTCTTCTTCCTCGTCTTCTTCGTCATCTTCTTCTTCGTCATCTTGTTCTTCTTCTTTGTCTTCTTCTTTTCTTCTTCCTCTTCTTCTTCTTCCTCTTCTTCTTCTTCTTCTTCCTCTTTATTTTTATTTATATATATATATTTATTTATTTTTATTGTAGTGTTATACACCTTCCAAATAAACACTTAAATAAAGAAAAGGTCTTTTAGAAGTATAATGCAGACAAACTAGCCAGTCTTCAGAACTGGAAAAAGGTATAGCTGTATCAACATGACACCATGCCGTCCCATTTACCTGAATGTAATTCCATACTGTATGTTGCACTTACATTATTCCAAAGACATGATTTTTTCTTAGACCTAAGTTGTAATACATGGAAACACAAGCTTATTTAGGAGAACCCCAGTACCTCCACACAGCAACTAGTTGCCCTGTGAAAACATACCCTTAAGGATTCAGATCCACGAATTGCCACAAAAATAAATGTACCAAAGACAGGTGGATTTTAAAAAATATCTTTCTTGTTTAGCAATTTAATAATCTTCCTTCTCTGTCCTTTAAATGTTTCAGTACAAAGAAGCATTAGTTATTTTGTCGTTTATACTTCACAATCAGTATAGCTCTAGCAAAGCTAGTGAAACTACAGATGCAATACAAATTGAGACGTGTTAACTCAAAATGTTTGCAAGTCTTTTCATTAGTATGTTATTATGGGCACAAAGTTGAAGAAAAGCTGTGGTAGCAGTCAAAACAACTGAAAACATAGCTTTTATTTTGCTTTATCATGCATATTATATTGTATGTTATTGCAATAGAAATAGAAGAGCATAAATACACATGTAGCATACAAATGCACAAAACGAAACTCTAAAGAGATTTGCTTGTCATGTGAAGGGTAGTTAGTCTAAATATCTGACTGAATAGTCTACATTTTGTAAAGTTTCTTTTTTTTTTTTTTTTTTTTTTTTTTAATTTATATCCTTTCAAGAACAGTTAGGGACCTGTAATAAGGACAGGACATAGGGTGAAATCATGGTCCATCATGGATAAGGATAGCATTCACATATATAGGAAAGAGATGAAAAATAGGAAGGCACTAGTCAGTTCTAGAACAGACAAATCTTCAGTTTACTCAAGGCAAGCTTCACTGAGTCTAGAATAACATCCTCTTTGAAAAATATAGGTGAGACAAAGAAGAGAGTTGAACCTGGGAATTCCATAACTTTCTTGTTTAAGAGAACAAAAGGCATGAGCTTGTTAGATGGAATTCTCTGGGCTCTAGTTGTTTAAAGCCAAAATCTAAAGGACTTAGCAGGTAAAAGTGCTTAAAAAACAGGAAATAAACAAACAAACAAACAAACAAAAAACAGAAATGTAAACTAGACCAGATAATGTTCAATAGATTTCTGTCAAAATCTCCAACTAAATTATGTGTTATAACAACTCTGAATAGAAAAATTCAGCATGCCTGCAAGAACATGGATTCTGACAAGAATCTCTGCTCTCAGAGATAAAAGGAGTGAATAAGAGTAGGGAACTATTTAAAGACATTTTTTTCTTCGGGCACTGGAGCCTTCAATCTCAACGTGCAACAGCTCTGGCAGGGGAGACAGAAGATCAGCTTGGTTAAGTCAAGACTTATTTGCCAAAATGAAGCACAAAAACAAAATGTATAGGCAGTGGAGGCAGAGATAGACATCCTGGGAAGACTATAGGGATATAGCCTGGGAGTGCTATCAGGGGAGGGGATCAGAAAGCCAAGGCTGAAAACCAAACCAAACCAAACCAAAATAAAAACCAACAACAAAACAGACAAAGAAAAAACAAACAAGAAGGGTTTCTTCAAATGCATAGAACAACAAAGAAAGATAAAGGAAATGGAAAAGGAAAGATAAAGGAAATTGGCCTTGTGCAATCCAAGTTGCACAAGGCAAAGGCAGGGACTGGAAGAATGAAGAACTGCCTGCTGTAGGAGAAGATCAGGTTTGTGACTGTCTAAGGAGCCTGAAGGTGCACAAGCCCAAGGGACCTGATAAGATGCACCTGCTAGTCCTGAGGGAACTGGCAGATGAAGTTGCTAAGCCACTGTACATCATACTGGAGATGTGGCAGTCTGGTGAAGTTCCCATTGACTGGAAGAGGGGAAACATAACCTCAATTTTTAAAAAGGGAAGAAAGGAAGACCTAGGGAACTACAGTCCAGTCAGTCTCACCTCTGTGCCTGGCAAGATCACGGAGCAGATCCTCCTGGAAACTATGCTAAGGCACACAGAAAATAAGGAAGTGATTGTGACAGCCAGCATGCCTTCACTAAGGGCAGATTGTGCCTGATAAATCTGATGGCCTTCTATGATGGGGTTACAGCATTGGCAGATAAGGGAAGAGCAACTGATGTCATCTACCCGGACTTGTGCAAAGCATTTGACACTGTCTCAGACAGCATCCTTGTTTCTAAATTGGAGAGACATGGATTTGACAAGTGGACCACTTGGTGGATAAGGAGTTGGCTAGATCATCGCACACAAAGAGTTGCAGTCAACATCTTGATGTCCAGGTAGAGAACAGTGAGCAGTGCTGTCCCTCAGGGTCTGTAATGGGACCAGTATTTAGCATCTTTGTTGATGACATGGACAGTGGGATTGAGTACACCTTCAGCAAGTTTGTGGATGACATCAAGCTGTGTGGTGCGGTTGATATGCTGAAGGGAAGGGATGTCATCCAGAGGGACATTCACATGCTTGAGTGTTGGGCCCATGCAAATAACAACAACAACAACAACAAAAGTGCAAGGTCCTGCACTTGGGCTGGGGCAATCTCAGACATGAATACAGGTTGGGTGATGAGTGGATTGAGAGCAGCCCTGGGGAGAAGGACTTGGTTGTACTGGCAGATGAAAAAACAAATGTGCCAACAATGTGAGCTGGCAGCCAAGAAAGCCAGCCATATCCTGGTCTGCATCAAAAGAAGTGTGGCCAGCAGGTTGAAGGAGGTGACTTTGTCCCTTTAATCTGCTCTCATGAGAACCCACCTGGAGTACTGTGTTCAACTCTGGGGTCCCCAGACCTGTTACAGAAGGTCAAGAAGAGGGACACAAGGATGATCAAATGGCTGGAGCATCTCTCATACAAAGACAGGCTGAGGGAGTTGCGGTTGTTCATCCTGGAGAGGAAAAAGCTCTGGGGAGACCTTATAGCAGTCTTCCAGTGCCTAAAGGGGGTTACAGGAAAGATGGGGAAGGGACCCTTTGTTCAGGAGTGTGGTGATAGGAAAATGAGTAGTGCCTTTACAATAAAAGAAGGGAGATTTAGAGTAGATGTGAGGAGGAAATACTTCACTCAGAGGGTGATGAGGCACTGGAACAAGTTGCAAAGAGAAATTGAGGATGCTCTATTTCAGGAAAGTGTTCAAGGCCAGGTTGAGTCGGGTTTTGGGCAACCTGATCAAGTGAGAGATAAACCTGCCCATGGCAGGGGTTTGGATCTTTACAGGTCCCTTCCAATCCAAACCATTCTATGATTCTATGAAACACATAGGATATTAAAATAATCCTCACTTCATTTCTGACTAATATGAAGTTATTTAATTGCAAACTCCTGAAATGTACTATCTTTTAATATGTAGAAATTTCCGTTTTTTTTTTTTTCTTCAGCCTGCAAAATTACATAGTGTCTGTAATTTCACATCAAGTTTACTAAAATTCCTATTTACAACCTCATATTGCTCGAAAGCTATTGTCAAAATTAATAATTAGTATAAAAGAATTCATATAAGCCATACTGGATTATATTTGGAAATATCCTTTCTCTCTTAGTTGATATTACAAGTAAAAGTGGAATGGAAAAGTAGAAAGAACAAAAATTGCAGCAAGGGGCATCCAAACTAAGTTCCAAAAGACAACGAGTATAAACAATGTATAGGATTTTTTTTTTCCTAACTGCAATATTTTAGCATCTCTAAACTAACAGTAGTTTCAACAAGCAGAATATACTAAAAAGTAATAAACTAAGGCAAATATGGACTACTTTCAAACGATAGGGAAGCCCAAATTTTTTCAACTATGATCCCAAAGAAGTCAAACATTGATGGCTTTACATTGTCTATATCCATTTTCACAATTTCACAGAACTTCAAAATCAGTTTAATATCTTTCAGATATTGATACCCCTGCCAAGTTCACTCACGTAGACACAACAACCACTCAGACACTGTTATTACTATTTAAGAAACAATCTCTCTTCAGTGAAGACAAAGTTCAGCACAAGCAGCTCTGCCTGGGTCCTCCATGTCACTAACCCCTAACCCTTCTCACCTAGCCTGCATTTTTGATCTCTGAGCAATAATGAAGGATACAAAGATCAGCTGAAGCTTACATTTCTTTTTTTTCTAGTTATCTTGTCTTCTAACACAAACTTTTTCTTTCTTCAGTGAAAATCCAGTTAGAAATTCCCTTCTTTGTTCAACTAGTTTTTAATCTGTACTAACATTAATTATTTTCTATAATGCCAAGATTAGCATAAGATACTACTAGTAGCAGAAGAAACCTGCTAATGTCCCTCTTTATTTTATGCCAGATATACGTATGAACAGGATGCAGGTTTTTCCCAGTGGGGAAAAACACACACATATATATTTTCTTTTTTTTTTTACTGTCTCTTATAAAAGCCTACAAAGAGCTCTAGAAGATGTTGAGCACTTTTGTTTTGAAGGAGAAGAGTTTGAGATTAACAAATATATGAAACTTCACCTCTTAGAATCTTTTGGGATTTTCCATGGATTTCATTCTTCTGTTCTATGGTATTCTCAGTAAAGTGGGTGGTGGTGGTGTCAAAAATATCCTAATCTGAGTAAAAGACATAGAGGACCTTTACAGGAAACAGTTTGCTTGAATAAAAGTTTTTCTGTGAAAAACGTTTTATAACCTTGTCATGAGGGAATGACCAGCATAGAGGTATTTCTGGTTGAAAGTGTTAGGCTTCACATGGAAACATGAAAGGCAGCACACATATTGCAATACCCTGTGCATAACCTCACTACATAACTGAAACTTTGGAACAATATTGATTCCTTAAGTTGTAATATGCTTTTTCTATCTGTTTATGCTATTTCTTAAAAATAAATAAATAAATAAATAAATAAATGTTTAGTCATTGATTAATAGAAAGGTTTCAAAATGTTTTTAGGAGTAGCTAAATAAAGACGTTTGGCACAGAAAAGGTAATCTTTAAAAGCTAACCAATGTCAAGAATATCTGATTTCATCAATCATACCTAGCTTGCTGATACATCTGTAACTGTTTAGTTAACATGACAACAAAGGGTCTTTATTAGGATTAGGAAGGAAAACAGTTACTGAGAATGTTTTGAAAATTTGAACATGGAAAGAAAATTACGTAACTTTTTCTAAGACAGATGTTCCTTGGTTCTGTAATGTGTAACTGAGCATTTTGGGGTCCTTGCCTGATCAATATGAAAGATTACTGTGAAAAGTCATTTTCCATGGCAATTTTATACAAACATATTCTGATGATATAAAAAGCAACAAAACAGGCAGAAGAAACTTTCTTAAGAAGCTGTTAAAGTAGATTAGATATTCAAAATGACTATGCAAATCCAGAGCTTCAGAAAGGTAGCCAGACTGAAGCAATGAAATGCTGAAATGAAGCCACTGAGCAGAGCTATGTAGCACAAATAGAGTGAAGTATACCATTTCCACAAATGCTTTCACTGGGAGGTATTTTTACTTAAACTGACCTTTCTTTTACAACAGTGGTTTAATGTTTTTCTTCTTATTCAAGAAGAACTAATGGATTCATACATTAAAGAAATGTTGGTTTTCCCTCTCTCCTATGGAAAAAATTTCCACTCTACCACTTAACCAATGGTAGAAAGTGACTATGTTGTTCAAGCATGATTTGTACTTAGAAAAGCCAAGTGACTTTCTTTGTATGAACACAGATTGTAAGCAGCTATGCTCCAGCATCTTTCCGGTGCTTGAGGTAAGGCTGCACATCCCCAAGCCACATTTATTTATTTATTTATTTATTTATTTATTTTCCTGAACTATGGCTGTAGTTTATGTATTAATTAATTTATTCCTGGACAGAGAATATATACATATAAACGGATACATAAATAAATATGCTCCGATAATTTTTTTTTTCAGAAGATTTTATAGAAAATGAAGCAGCAGTATTTTTATTTCCCCAAACTGAGCACTGAACAACTATATCAGTTCCTTCCTCTTAAAACACTGAGGAAAAAGTTACAAATTTTCCTCTGATATCTTTGTATTTCCCACTGGTGTTTTGTATCTTAGAAGTTAACATAACTTACATATCAGGACATCTTATATTTTACAGTTGCTACGGCAATTGTGAATTGGATATTGATTAGAAGAATAAGTGGTGTTCTAAAAAAGCTATACAATTAGCTATATAACCCTAAGGATATCTAGAATGGTATTAACCTATACAATTTGGCTTCAAAAAACTTGTATATTGTCATTACTTTTAGGTCATCAAACACATGCTTGCTGAATCTAACCCATTTTCAAAGCTCTGCATCTTTGAGCAGCTACATTCAGGTTTTCACATGCAGATCTGACACAAGTTGAGCTATTATGGGATGGAGTTGAGTATTAATAAATTGGTTGGTCTTTGTGTGAAGATATAATGAAGTATTATTATAGGACTGATAAACATATTTTGCGCAGGGCTACACTGAGTTCTAAATAAGAAAATTTTCAAAGCAGAAGATCAGATTTTCCCTGAAATCATGTGGCTGGTGATTTGTAAGTAGTAAGTGCCTACCTCCCAGTCTTGCTAAAGTCATCACGGATATTTCAGTTTTTCTCCAGTTGATCTGGACTTCATCATGAAAAGGGGACCGTGGAAAAAGAGAGAAGATTGAGCTGTATCCAAGCCTATAAGAATTCCCTATTTTCAGAGAGAAAGGATATTTCACTCACAATTTTGACTGTAAGGTGAAAAGAGTTTGAGCTGCAAGAATCCTTTTTGAGGGTATAGAGTAAAATTCTTAACTGCTAACCTTGGTACTCCACCTTGCTAAAACATTATGTGTAAATTTACTGAATGCAGTCATGGATAATGAATGAATAGTATAAATCTCATATTTTGTTGCCGTTGTTGTTGCCTTTTAACAAGGACAAAACCATTTATATATACAGTCCCACTATCTCACTTGAGAAATTACTGTTACAAGTGTGTATGCAAGGAGGTATCTGACATAGTTATGATTTGGTCCTAGATATTGTTCAGAACTGTTTCTGCAGTTTAAAAGACTTCATTCAGCATTACTTATTTTATTAATTGATTTTGATATTTAAATATACTATTTAAAAAAATTTGCTATTTTAGACATTTTAAGCTATTTAATGAGCATATTTCCTCTTTGCATTTATTAATTGGATTGTTATTTGTACTTTATTAAAGATACATTTGACTTTATAGCATTTCTGAGCACTCAACACTACAAACTATAATAAATAATACACAGAATACATTATGGTCAATTGAAAAGCTTATATTTAAAAATGAAATTTATTTAGACATTTAAAAATCTCTTTACAACGTTGCTTTATCTTTGCTAAATGAAGTGGTAAGCTGGTGATCAGTAATGTAATCACAATGGATTTGTGAAGCTCAGAACAGCTTCATCTATTCTGCATTGCTCTATACACAAGGATAAGTATTCAAGTATTTTATAAGCTACAGCAAAAACTATCCTTTCTAAGACTTTTTTTTTTTTTTCTTAAAGTAAAGATACTAAGTACTGAGTAACATATGTCCTTTATCACCTTCTCAGTTTCACTGGAAATCTAAGTTGCTATTAAATCCAGTGTAATTTACACTATGGGTTTCACATTACAAAAGAGAAGATAGTTTTAGTAAATTACCCATAACTCATGAGGCAGGGGATTTTTCCTTGGTAAAAACAAGCCAGTAAACATACAGACAAACAAACAAAAAGCAGAAAACAACAACAGCAATAATAAGTATAACAGTTAATATTAGACAATGATAACAAAAACCTGACTCTATCACGGTAGCATGAGATAATTAGTCTGTTTTTCTTCTGGAAGTTAATGAGAAATCAGTTAAACAAAATGAACCACTACACTTCCTAAGATTTTAAATGAGTGATTCTTCAAATTAGTATCCTCAAAAAACAATGTTCAAAGTTACCAATATCTTTTATTGTAAGAAAATAATAATACTATTTCTTTATTTGATCAATATTTCTACTCCTGTTTGAACATGAAATTTTATTAGCTATTTTCACTGTTAAATAAGGAATCAGAATAATGTCATTTAACTTGATTTGAATACTGAAGATAAGTCCAACAAGGTTATCTACACTAAGTGGCAAACAAACATACAAGTACTATAAAAAGTAAGTTTTGCTTTAGACCATGTTATATGCTTATCTAATAATAAGGATCTATGGTTTCCTTGTCCGTACAATTAAACCAAAGCATTTATTATCCATACTGTATTTTAATGATTTACAGGTGGCATATGGTATTTAGAAAAGAAAACTTTATAAAAAAATAATCTAACAAGCATGGGAAAATATTATCAATTCTACTCTTCCAGAGGAAAAAATGGAAGAGCATTTTTTAAAGTTATTTTCAAACTACTTTCCTTGCTTCATAAAATGCCACTAGTAAAAATAATGTTGCTTTTATAATGTAACTGTGGTGACATATTTGTAAAGCAGCATGTAAGCACTCATAAAAGGGTAATGACTTCCTTAAGTGATAATAAAATAAGCTTTCATGTAGAGATACACTGAGGTGCTACTGTTCATGTGCAACAGTAGTAGCATTATCTATGTATTTCTTATCTTACAACAGCACAGGGTTTTACATTGTAGGAATGGTTAGTATCTATGGGGTGCAACCCAGTTTGGGACGTTACGGGTGCACCTACGCTACCATTTTATTCCAGTTTGAAAGTCTGAAAGTGCAATCTGGAAGCAAATCTTAGCATCAGTATGGTCAGCCCTAGAAAATTGTCCCCATTTATTGTGAGTGCTCTTATCGCATATATGCCAGGTTTTGTTTTGGATTAAATTAAACTGGAAGATGCACTTTCAGAGAACATCTGAAGTGCTGTATTCACAAGGGACCACCCTAGCAACTTGAAAATGAACCTTCCAAAACATTGATTCAGTTTGAAGGATGGCAAAACAAAAAGCTTAACAATGTAATTAGCTTTTGTTGCTAGCTTGTAGATTCCTTCTTACGGAGCTTGGATAATGTCATTAATTCAGTCTACCTGAAAGTGAGGAGACTGTTTTGGAGAAAAAGCATGGTATCAGCTCAGTGTTTGCACAAAATACTGGATGGATTTCCACCTCTCCAGCCAGAACGCAGCAAAGAAATCTCTGCTCTGTCAGTGATTTCTTAGCGGTTTATGATTTCTCTGTTTATACAAGTACATAGGGGTAAGCAACAAGAATCAGGTGGAGTAAGTGTCTAGAGCATTACTAGATTAATCGAGACACACACTTAACACACTTTTTAAAGACAGTTTGTAATCACCATAGCAAGATTCTCATGGCCACATTTCAGCAAGTGGGAGATTTGGCACAGATATTCCAGGTGAAAACTTTTACTCCTTCATGATAGACTTTGTGTATGCACACAAAGCTAAAGCAAAAATAGTAGATTAAAAAAAAAAAAAAAAGTAGACAAAATAAGCCTTAAATAGCAACAAGGGAACCAAAGCCTTTATCTTCATTGCCCTCTTTTGGAAAAATGAAATTCACAGAACTCAGAGGGAAATGCTCTTATTCGAGAGGATCTCGCTACGGAATGACATTTTTAGAGCATCACAAAAAAGTGTATCACAAAATTAACTTATTGACAAAAGCTTCCTACTCCAAGCTGATAACTTTAGCAAAATAATATTTCTGCTATTCATTTTCTAATGTACTAACCCCAGAGAAATGCCTTCTGTTCTGTCATAAGGGAAAAGAGAGACTCTAAATACATTTCAAGTCAATACGCTCTGCTTAAAATAAAGTCATAACTAATCATAACAGGTAATGATACAAAGCTCAAAGTTTAAATGAATGTACAAAATATAATTGATTTAAAGTTTTTAATGAAATATTTCATTCGAAAGTAATATCGGGTGAAAAAAAAAAAAGTTATAATGAAAATGTTTTGGTTCCAGTGGCATCTCATTGAGAAAGTGGTCAATATGAGAATCGTTCAGTTTGTAATAGAAAAATAGCTGGGAAGGATCAATCGTTTAATTGTTTCAGAATATTTTTCCCTACTACTTTTGGAGTGGAGAATATTTTTCCTCACTCCATGTGTGGGCATGCCCATTTGTTTATATGTTTATGTGAGAGATGAAGAATGAAAAAAAAAAAAAAAGAGAAAGTATTTTAGTCCTTTTGTTTTACACAACAGGGCAAAGCCAGTAATTTTTGGAACTGAAAGACAAACATGCTGATGCTTTCCTTCTAATTTCATACCTCCTCCACACATCAGTAAGTCAGAGTCAACTTCTCTAGAATATAAAAGACTAAAGACTGACTCCTTGTTAAACCCAGTCAAGACCATGTCTTACAAGTTCAAGCCAAGTGCTTGTGGTTCAGTTCTGTCTCTCTCACTTTCTAAGTTATTAATGGTTGACACAAAACATAACATCCCATCAAAAGAGAGAGAAAGAGACCTGTACCAGAATGGTAACCAACTTTGCACATGTGATACGCTTCAGGGGACTTCAAGATGGAGGTTCAAATTTTTGGTAAAAAATTAATCGGAAAGGAACTTCAGAGAGGGTTGTTCATGTTCTATAGAATACTGTAATACCAATGAAATCTACTCACCATGCTGCTGACCTGGAATTCACATAAGCTTTATAAGTCTGTTTCCCTGCTCCTCTAATGTGACTAACAATTGCTTAAACACAGTTGAAAACTTAAAAAAAAAAAAAAAAAAAAAAGTTATTGGATATGCCCACATGCTGACGTTCCTAGGAGAAGAACGTAAACAGTGGATTGTGCCACTGATTTTAATATTCTACTTGTTCCATGAAATGTAAACCTACAGAGTGAAATACACAGCGCAGATTCAGCACTGAGAATGAACTTGAGCAGAGGTGAAGATAAATCTCCACATACATCAAGCTAACAACATAATATCCATTAATCAAACAAACAAACAAGCAAAAAAACACGTCAAGTTTAAACCTTTCTTTGTGTTCCTCCAAAACCTGAGGTCTTCACTTTAAATTCATGATTTCAGGCTTCAAACTGTACAGTATGAAAACATTTTGTAGACAATAGAAAAGGAGAGAGCCAGCTGTTCTTCCAACCTAGATGTAATGGTAATATATTTCAGAGGAATCTCTGATATTGTAACACATATCTGATTAACATAGTGGTTTTTTGTTTGTTTGTTTGTTTTTTCCCCTAAAATTGATCCTCCCAAAAAGAAGAGAAAAGAACACAGGTAAATAACTTCTATCCAGGGAAATGATTCTGTATCATGAGTATCATGAATTTTATACTCATTTGAGAACACTGAGGGTGCAATTCTCACTACTCCACTAGATGTGTGCAGCACTCCTGTGGGACAACACATCTACAGCACTGGTTTAACCATCCAGTACAATACCTCTCCCACTGGAATAAAATTTAATTAGTGTTATAATTTAAATAAGGGGCTTAGGCTTCAGCAAATAAAGCAAGCGCACCTTTCCCTGACATTTCTGGACAGGAAGAAACTGGGGAAGAGGCAGTTGTGAGAAAACACAAACAGGTAAAGTGGAAGAAAAAAACTATTCAAAAGCAGTTTCATTTAACATTAACACATTTTCTGAATCTATCAAGATTTCAGCTACATAGAACCAACTTAAAAGAGAAATTAAAGAATTATATACTTCTTTTCCACCTGCCACCTATTACAGTCTATTTATCACAGAATCACAGAATGGCTGAGGTTGGAAGGGACCTCTGAAGATCATCTAGTCCAACCCCCCTGCCCAGCAGGATCACCCAGAGCACGTTGTGCAGGATGGCACCCAGGCAGGTTTTGAGTATCTCCAGAGAAGGAGACTCCATGACCTCTCTGGGCAACCTGTCCCAGTGCTCTGTCACCCTCACAGTAAAGAAGTGCCCCCTCATATTGAGCCAGAACCTGCTGTGCTTCAGTTTGTGACCATTGCCTCTTGTACTGTTGCTGGGCACAACTGAAAAGAAACCGGCTCCATCCTCTTGACACCCTCCACTCAGGTATTTACACACATTGATGAAGTCTCCCCTCAGTCTTCTCTTTTCCAGGCTAAACAGGCACAGTTCTCCCAGCCTGTCCACATACAACAGATGCTCCAGTCCTCTAAACATCTTCGTAGCGCTCCTCTGAACTCGCTCCAGTATGTCCATGTCCCTCATGTCCTGGGGAGCCCAGAACTGGACACGATACTCCAGATGTGGCCTCACCAGGGCTGAGTAGAGGGGGAGGATCACCTCCCTTGACCTGCTGCTTGGGGTTATTCCTTCCTAGGTGCAGGACCCTGCACTTGCCCTTGTTGAACTTCATGAGGTTCCTCTCATCCCAACCCTCTAGTCTGTCCAGGTCCCTCTGAATGGCAGCACAGTCCTCTGGGCACAGACATTCCTCACAGCTTTGTGTTGTCAGCAAATTTATGTGACCACTTATGCAGTTTTTACTGAAATACACCATCTAATGAAGAAAAAGAATATCTTTCTACTGTATTTTCCAGTGACATGCACACCCCTTACTTCTTGGTGTAGAAGCCACTATTCAAGCCCAATGTGCCTTCATATGGATTATAGCTCTCAGTCTGCTGCTAATCCAGATGTCATTGTCCAAAACCTTTTTGTAAGTAGGAAAGTGAAAGGACAATCTCCAAAGCTCAGAAGGTTATTTTAACTTCACCTTTGCTGTGTAAAAACCATGCATAGAAAACTCAGAAACAAGAAATTTTGACAAAGGTAAAGTTTTGAAAATCATCACCCTTGTAAACTGATAGGATAGGATAGGATAGGATAGGATAGGATAGGATAGGATAGGATAGGATAGGATAGGATAGGATAGGATAGGATAGGATGGGTTAAGGATAATTGGGAAGGCAAGGCAAGGCAAGGCAAGGCAAGGCAAGGCAAGGGAATGATAATACTAGAGATTCAGTTATGGAACACAGATATTGTCACTTGAGTATCTCTAAACTTTGTCTTTCATCATCTTATTTCATAACAATGCTGTAAAGATCAGATTTAGATCCAGAGTCATCCAGGAATTCATGAGGATCCAGTTTGTTTTCACTATTTAAAATTATTTCATAGCTCACTTTTGCAACTCTCTGTGAACTTCCCAAAATTGAAGGTGGGTTAAAGAGGATGCAGTACCACCAAAACCAATTCCTCTGAATAGAAAAAGCTGTGGTAAACTTTATCAAGCAAGAGCATCAACTCATCCACAGCCCTCAAGTGCTCTCTACGCTGTGTATTCTGCACAGTTATATGGACAAGCAGCCTGAAAAAGCTGCTGCTTAGCTTCTCAATTTAACCATTGAAGTCTTGTTTAACACAAGTCTTTCAGCAACTATAAACTGCACAAGTATCCTACTAGATACTAACACAATAAACTGGAAGTATTCTGTTGCAATCAAGTCTCTGAAAGTCTATTATCTTTTCAATTAATAGCACAGTGTTAAACACATCTACAGGAAAAGTACTTTTTAAAAAGTCTATGTAATTATGAATTACAGAAACTTCCTTTTAAAAACAAAACAAACAACAACAACAACAAACAGTCATTACATCCCAAGAGGATATGTAAAATTCTCAGAGAAGCAGTCCAGAGCAGAGCAAACAGCTACAGATAGCAGGTAGTAGGTAGCTATTGAAAACGGTCACTGGGGTTCCAGTCTGGGACTTTTTATTTGTACTGCATGCAGAACTGATCAGAGAAACTGTTGTTGCAGAAAGTACATTTATGTTAACTTCAGAGCAACCCTGAGATGATTCACAAACAGAGACATGGTGAACTATTTTCGTTTAGAGCAACCTAGCATGTGCACTTCTAAGGTGTCCTGACACCTAGAGAAATGCAGAGGGCAGAATCACAATTATGCAAATTAATCTTCATTAGGAAGCTTTGTGCCTGGAGAATAATTCAAAGCTGCAACAAGAGAATCTTCCCTAACATAGGTAAAGATGAATGAACTTTATCACCATTAGTACATCCCAAATGGTACTCAGACATGCTAGGCCACTTGGTTAGATAAGACAATAAATAAATAAATAAATAAATAAATAAATAGAAAGTAATGACTTTAATGACTCTTAAGTTTCTCTTATCTTTCCATATCAATTATGAAAAAAAAAAAAGAAGAAAAAAAAAAGCACTTTATTTTAAAAAACAGAATGGTTTGCACAACAGTCACAGAAGGTTTCCAGAATAGATACTTCAATATATTAGAATTTGTAAACATATCTAATAAAAGCGTATTTTTTTCAGTAAAAAATATGCCATGGATGTTCATGCTCTTTCAGTATTAACTGCATTCTTATTTGTGTTGAAAATACCACATTACTTAATAAAAAATGAACAAGACATATATGAGCCCATCTGGAAACTGACAAACCAGAAGTCTCTAGAACATTCATTCATTCACGCCATAAACCTTTAGGGTGAATAGTGATGAAGAGGGCAAGCAGTAACAGCCAAACCAGGAGACTTGCAAGGCATTCACTGCTCTGAAATAAATGTTATAAAATCTTTTTAAATAATAAACACATTGAGCTCCTTTGTACAAAGAAGTTTGTGGTAATACAATACTCAATGACAAAATATTCCTTCAAAGGCAAGAATGTGATGCTGCATGGAAGTATCTGAGCTCAGAGACCTGATCTTCCAGACATCAAGGCTGCATGTATTTACACGGCCTCCCCTGTTCACAATCAATGAAGTGACAAGCAGCACATCAAATAACCATGAGAGGAGCTAAGGCTTGAAGACAGACACTGTAGCAATGCAGCTTTAGCCTTAGAATGAAATATGCACTTTTTAAGATTCTGAGAAATTTAGCTCAGTCTATCCATCTCTTTTTTTTTTTCTTCTTCTTTTCTAAAATTAAGCTATATTTTACCCATGTACAATACACTGCATTAATTTTGCTAATTCCTAATCCTTGGAGAGAAACTATTATAGCCTGTAACATTGAAAATATGTCCCAGTTCTAAGATTTTCATTCCATCAGATATGTTTTACATCTACATATATAAAACATAAACCACAGTTATTGATAATGAATCCAATATATATTTTACCAGTAGGTAATAATAATAATGACACAATCCTGTATTATCAAGTAAGAAATATCTATTTTGTAGCTGCCTTTTTATTTTAAAGACTATTAAAGTCAAGCAGAAATTTAATGGCTTTAGGAAAAGCTTTATTCCAGTCTGCAAACTGCTGTTTTGTAATTTAAACATCTACATGTGTTATTCTGATGAACTGATTTTACTAAATCCTTGAAAATTATATTGAATTCCTATTTTGAATTTTGGCTAATCTTTTATAGTACCTAATAGAAGCAAGCAATATAAAATGTGTGGCTGGGATTTACTTCACCAACCCACTTACGTTAAATATATCTTTTCTAATCAAATCCTACAAGTTTTACATGCATCAAAAAATAATTACAGCAACATATTAATATTGCTAAGAGACTTGATATAGGCACTCAGAGGAATAGCATTACAGCCATAACTCAGATCTTGTTATCTTTGGGAAAAAAATAGATATTGTTACACCAGTAAAAGTACACAGTATATGTCTAATCAAGAGATGAATTTTAAATGAATCCCTTAAGAGGTCTCAAACATAATGAACTTAATGAAAATTAACACAGTGTGAAACAGAGCAGAAATGGAATGACGGACAGCATAAATCAGTGTTCAGACTGCAAGTTCTTAAAAGCTCATATTATAATTTTGAAAACAATTATCTTAAGAGGTCTTAATAACGAAAAAAGCAATAATGCTATTATAGCCATTCTCTGGAGTGTTCCACTTCACCTTGTTATTAAACTGTTAAAACACAAATAATGTGCTTCGGGCTGGATGACCTCCATGTTTGTTAACATGAACTCTTTCTGTTTTAAAGCAAGGTCACGAAACACGATTTGAACTAGGAGTAAAAAGGTTAAGCAACTTAAACAATGTGTTTCAATTTAATTTCATCAAGGTAAGGATCAAACTCAATTACGAGAGATAAGAGAAAATAGATTTTTCTCCCTTTCATCATAATTCAGGTTACTATTGACTGATTTTAATACAGTGACTGTCAGGTAGCTTATTATTATTAGTGACTGGTTTCTCTTGTAATTTCCTGTTTATGGAGTGGATTAGCAGTAGGACATTCTTGAATAAAAGCAAAGACTATACACTAGTTTACCTACCTGTCAGGGAATTTTTATTAGCACTACACAAGTTTAAGCAAAGTTTATCGCCCCTCATAAACAGTTTTTAAAACGGCTTCACTCTGCATTTGTTTTAGAGATGGAATGCAAAAAATGCATCATTTCAATTTTTAATGTATTTTTTGCTTTTCTATCAAAACTATCCTTACAAAAGTGGACACTTGTTCTAGATTAAAACTTATTCTAAGTGGAGCAGGTTCTGAAATTCATATTCTTTATATGGGACTCACTTTTGATTCATTGTTCTCACAGTACACAGTAATACCGAAATCATACCAACATCATTCAATGATTGTGGTTATTAGCAACAGGTTCATAATTATACAAACCATGGTACAAAGGCAGCAGTGCAATGATTTCACCCCAAAGAGTCCCACTATTATTGATTACCAGGGAGTATACCTAGAACAGCAGATTTACTCCATCTTCACATGCTTCATACTGTAATCTGAATGAAGAAACTGCCTATAAGAGGATATTAAGTCCCAGTTATGCTTGCTGGGTTTTGTGAAAGTACCTTTCATTTCACTTTACTACAGAGATTTCAGAGGACAGTTTGTTTAACTCTGAATTCCTGCAGAAATCCACTACAGCTGGAGATGTTACAGGAACTAAGTGTCTGCAGAAACAAATTCTATAATGGCTTTGTGTTAGAGACAAAACAAAACCCTGCACATGACTAAAATTCTACTAAATATGGTGGAATTCACAACTAAAGTATTGTGTGGAGGTTTTGAGAGATGGTCAAAAACAAACAAACAAAAAAAACGTGGCTGCCCCATCCCTGGAAATGCCCAAGGCCAGGCTGGGTGGGGCTTTGGGCAACATGGGTTCACGGGAGGTGTCCCTGCCCATGGAAGGGGGGTGGAACTGGGTGGATTTTAAGGTTCCCTCCAACCCAAACTGTTCCATGATTCTATGATATTTACCCCAGATTACGAAGTGAAGGGCTCTGTCACCACCTTCCGGACATTTCATCCAGACATATGCATTTCATAGCCTTTTTGGTGTCTGTGCAGAGCTACGTTTGCTAATTGCCTAGCCAGCTTGGTTCTTTCTTCCTTCAAAGCCCTAAAACTATTCAGTATAACTTGAATCTGCCACTCCTTCCAACTGTGCAGTTGTCTGAACCTCAGTCTGCTGAGCACTTTTTGTCCCTTTTCATCTCCAGAATGTCTGTGAAAAGAGAAAAATATTTCCCTAACATTTCTTCAGTAGAAAAAGAGAACAACCCTTCTAAAGCTCCAAATCCAAAAGATGTACACAGCACTGCTCAAGCCATGGACTACACTTGGCACCTCATGGCCAGATTACTTCAAAATAGAGGGTAAAGATAGCATCTCATAAAATCACATACTTCAGAGGCATATGAAAAATTGCCGTGATAGAAAAGATTCAACTTTTTTTTTTTCCAGTCGTAACTAGATCTTTAGTAAAAGGTGCAAAAAATCTGTGCCTAAAAGGCAATTTTAGAATCTCCATTTGCTAATGACTAACTTCTGTTAAAAAAAAAACACAGAAGTTTGTTTTCTTTTTTTTTTTTTTGGTCTGTTTAACCCTTGTGAACAGCCTGTATTACCCGGTGACAGTAAGTTTCACTGTTGAAAATAAAATTATGCTATTAAATATTAAGTATTTAGTTTTTCTTCTCTTAAGGTGGTTAAATAAGAGGATCTGTAACTTCAATTTAAGAATACTTTGTGGATATCATTAACATCCCATTTTATTTATCTCTTCCACAAACTTTACAATGTAAGAGTTTCAAGCACTCTACAATGAAGCCTCGGAATGAGACACCTCTACATATCTTTACTATTTTTATAGATCTCTTAGGAATAAATAAATAAATAAATAAATAAATAAATAAATAAAAATAAACACACACACACACACACACACACACACAAAAACACACTACAAACTAATCAAGTATTTCTGGGAAGTTATGTTGTTTTCTTACCCATTTTTTTTATATATTTTAATACTACATTCATCTAGCCTCTTGGTATCATTGATAATTAATCATCTAACAATGTTCTTAATTGCTGTGCATTATTTATTTTCTCATCAGCAAATTCTGACAGTTTGATTTTATCCTCTGTTTTCTTTTAACGAATTATTCGTACATAACTTTACTGTCCTTTTCAAAACTGTCTTGCACTAGTATCCTGTGGGATTTCTTTAGAATTGGGTTGCATCTGCTATTGGTCTGCATTATACATTCTTCTATTGACATGCAGAGAATATTCAGGTATTTAAGGATTTAAATTTTCCTTTGCAACGGCAATCTAAGGTGTCTCCCCATTATTTGTTTACTCAGGTGTAATAAAAATGTGAGACCATTATTAATTTATTCCTGTGCAATTTTCCTTGCTGCACAGGTTCTCTGCTGTAATAATGCTATATGTTAAAATGTTCTACCATATTATATTAACAGTCCTCTCCCCCATTGCTAAGTTTTAACTCCCTTTAAAACATTTTTTTTTTTGGTAAATACGTTCACTACAAATTTCCATGCAACTTCCTGGAATCTATGTAGTTTAGCAACAC
>NC_049198.1:78562444-78574944 GCF_009769625.2 Cygnus olor | reverse complement strand
AAGCCATGAAAACAGATTAGGTTGTTGAGGAAACATAAAATGTTGCAAATCAACATGGCCACACAACCTCTATGACCTTTCCTCGAAAGCTAAGCAAGTCATTGCAGAAATCAGCAATTTCAGGGCTCTGCAGGGCCACCAAAACACGTATCAGTTATTACGAAAAGAAAGAGGTTTTACTGTTTCTATACTTATGCTTATACCAGCTACCACCCCTAATACTGACAAAACAACAACAATAACAACAAAAAAAGCCAAGTGGCAGGAATATGACATTAAATTCAGCGTAATAATTGTAATTAGAGATATATGGAGAAATGCAGTTTCTCCACTGAGGATTTTTGACCTGCTGTTAAGCCTTTCCAAACCTGCAGCAGTTCACTGGAATAACAAAAGAAAAGGTTTGGCCACTTAATAAGAAGAGTGAGCCCCAGAGTTAGGAGAGGAGATGTGGAAGGAGATGACTAGGGCACCGTGATGTGGTATGGGTTTGCAATTAGGGCAGTTTAGGCTGTAGTGGGACATAGTCTAATGATTACTCAGGATCCAACTGTCTACAGCTGTATTTTACCCTGATTTTTCAGCTAGTCCAACCTGCTTTCCTATGATTGATTTAAGGTAAATTAGCTTACTATGAATAGTTCCCATGACTCTTCCTTCTGTGTGTCTCTTCTGGAGGTATTGACATCTTTCAAACACTGGTCTGGGACAAACTGCATGGGACACTGATTAAGAAAATATTGATTTATAGCTGCGGAACTCTGTTAGATATAAAAGTGCAGTTTTTCCCATTCTGTGCCCTCCCTTTCCTTCTCATCCCTCTGATGTTTGCTCCTTCCACATACACAAAAAGTGAGGATATCTCAACCTTTACTAGAGGTCTCCCTTTATCTTTAATGATCTGTTATAGAAAGATGAAAAAAAAAATCAGAGTGAAGTTCAATTGTTATTGTATTTGTCAGTTAAAAAATAAAATTAATGGAAAAATCTTCATCAAATACAGCACTGTGAGAACAATGCTAGGGCCCAATCTAAGTTTAAGCTCTAATCAAAGCTTAACCAACACCTAATTTAGTAAGTTGGTCTGAACATCTATAAATGAAGCAAAGAAGCCCCACATCTGCCTTCCCATAGTTCTATGACAGCATTTTATTTTTTTGCTTTGCTAGATATTGATTTTGTTAAAAGTGTCAACAGGGAATTCTTTTAGTTTTTAGTTCAAATTTCATGTCAGAACCATATTAACAAGTAGAGGTGTAGATCCAGTATCTCAAGCCAAATTAAACCTTCTTCTGACTGACAAACACAGAAGTTCTGAGGCAAGGGTTAGATGGAAATATGCATCCTTGTCAATATTTTTCAAATTAAACAAGGATCTTGAAATTTTGTATTCACAAAACACAATACTTCCAAAGGACAGAAAGTGTTCACTGCTTGAGTAACTTAAAAAAAAAAAAAAAAGTAATTATATCCTAACCATTCTATAAATACTGATCTGATTCCAGTGAGATTGCTTTAGATGGGAGTTTCTTTATGAAGTTTTTATTTAGTTTCTTTATTAAGAAACAAAATTGCTCAGTGCTTACAATTCCTAAAACATGGATTTATCCATGTAATTTCAGGAAAATCTGAGAACTCTCACCAAAGTTTGAGTACTATTCTAATTTAAATGCTACAGGTTCTCTGTGTAAATATCTTCTTGTTTCAGTAAATATTTCTATTTCTAGAAACTAGAAAGCTATTCATACTCACCTAATCTACAAGCTGAAATAGAAGTATATGTTTCTGATGCTTCTCCATGTTCAAAACAATAATTTGTTTTGGACACTAAAACCTAAAATATTGAAACACTCAATATTTTAAGTTTGATTTCAGAAGATCCTGCATGTAAATGTAAACCTTAACTGTCTTACTGAAATTCTTATGACACATAATAAAAGCTTATAAAGTATCTAAAGATGGACCTTAACCCCACCAAAAGTTCAAAATAAGGTTCAATATAAGGTTCAATGTAAATGGGAATACACTTAATATGCTTTGATACATGGAAAAAACACAAGATTTGTCCTGCTACTTTGCTAAGCAGTTTGATTACCTGTTAGTTCATAGTATGCAGACAACATTGTGATGTGAATAACAGAGTCAGATGTGTCCATGGGTATGTATTAAAAGCTCACTAGGTTATTCATAATTTGAGGATGAAAATTAAGCTTATTACATCTACGGTTACGTGATATGGATGTGACCTGTGATTAGAACTGTGTGACCTTCACAACACAAATTAAAAATGAATGCTCGAAAATGAATGCTCAATTTTTTTGGCATTTCTCCATATGTGCTTACTTAATTCTGATTCTTTTTTGTAAACTTTTCACTCTTCTGACTAAACTGGAATTCACACCTGTGAAATAACAAACACAGTTTATGCTAAGACTGTGATCAAAGTCAAATAAGTCACAACAAAGTCACAAGACTGTGATCAAAGTCAAATAAGAGATTGTTTTCAAATAAGAGATATAAGTCAAATAAGAGATCGCACACATTTTTATTTTACTTTTACTCTTCCAAGAATGTAACATTTTATTTCTACATGTGTATATACAAAACCATAAAGAGATATTAGTATAGTTCAAGGTCGTATAAATCAAATACCTAACCCACAACTGGATCTAAGTGGAATTTGATCATGAATTTGACCATCTCTTTCCCTTTATCTCATTGAAAGTCACAGTTGCACTTGGTGGCCAACTGAAATATCACTCCTTTTCCACCATGCATGGCAAACTCTTACCACTTATTTGTGGTTCTATATGGAGCTGAATGGACAACACACTCACTGCTGCTGCAAGAAGTTTCTTCTTGATCTCTTAGGTCCTGAGCATGTTGTTTACTTTCAGCTGCGTCTGGGAATACTTTTTCTCCTCTTTATATACATTTCCAAACCTAATTATTTTTGTGCATGAACTTACCTAAATATAGATATGCCTGTTTATATTGGTCACTACCATGACCAAAATTAATGCATCAGACACCTGGAGTCATCCACAATTCTCTGTACTTTTGATACCTACTCTATTTTTTTTCTCTACATTTCAGATTTTTTTTTTTTTTTGGGGGGAGGGGGAGGGCAGGGTGAGGGGGTGGAGAGTGAGGGTGACTTAATAGGGAAATTTAATTTAGACCCCTAAACTTTATATGCTAACTTTACATTAACATTGTATTACCCATATTTTACCCATCAGTTAAGAAGAGAAAAAAATAATAATAAAAGGAAAAATAATGAGAAGAAAAGAGAAAGAAAAGAGAAAAGAGAAAAGAGAAAAGAGAAAAGAGAAAAGAGAAAAGAGAAAAGAGAAAGCTATATCTATTAAAGCTTTCCAAGGTCATTGGCCTGTGTCTTTTTCTGCTCCTCAACAAAGTACTCATTTTTCTTAGTTTCCTGTCAGTATACCATGATATCCCTCACATCTGTCTGTGCCTTTGCTTTTATTAAGCAGAAAATACAGCCATAGCTTTAGTGTCATGTGTACTATAAAGACAGGATTTTCAAGAGATTTGACAACTCTCATATTTTCCGAAGTATTCTCGATGTAACACAGAAACAGTTTATTACTGTTAAGTAGTGACTGTCTCTCCAGCTTGAATAATGAAGTCCTCTAGGTCAATATTTTATACAATGATGCATTTAAGGAAGCATTCTTCTGCAGTCTAACTCTAAAACAATGGGTGTCATAATAAAAATCTGTGTATTATCAATCTTAGATGCCACTATAATCAATCTAATTCTTTGAGTAGTGAAAATACAATATGTTATTGTGTTAAACCAAGAATTTTCTTCTTCCAAAATGTTTATAAAAGAACGTAATAAAATTATTTATAGAGGCCAGCTCTGCTGTACAATGTAGAATAAATTTAACCTTCTACGAACAGTGCTTTCAGCTGTAGGAGATTTACATCTCTTACCTGAAAAACAAATTTCTCCAAGGTGCAGCGAAGTAGTTTTTTGAAAATTATAAAGCCACCCAAGCAAAACATTGTCTTCAGTGTCTGTCGACATTTTTCCTCACACATATATTCATAAATTGCTATATATCAAAAAAAAACAACAAAAACAACCAGTATTAATTAACAAATATGCATAAAGTTTTAATTTCTACCCCAAAATGCCACAGTTCTTGAAATGTATCTTGTGACAGGACACTTTTTCAAATATCATGGAATACAAAAGAAAAGAATAAGCTTTCAAACAAATAATTAAAAAATAAGATAACTGGTGCAATTTTAGCAACCAAAGCTATAAACCATACCCAACATGGATATTTAACCAGAAACACATCTACCTTGCAAACACTTAAAATAATGAACAATCTTTTTCATATGAGTAATCATGTAGAATTCAGTTATGCATGTGTTTAAGTAGTTTTTGTTGTTGTTGTTCCTCTCTTCTTTAAGTATAGACATATTTAATATCAAGAGTTGCTAGTTAAATACATTACTTGATATACTCTGTATGTTTCTGATCTCTTTATTTAAGTAACAAAAATGTTCTACAAATGCAAAACAGAAAACAAACAAAAAATGGATTACAATCTCTTAGTTGTTTGCTTCTGTATTACTTGGAGTTTTTCTATGTTTAGGTTCTTTGTCAAGGGACAAAGAAAAATAAAATATACAAGAAGCACTCTGTGCTGCTTGGCTCTCACTTTCAAGAGCCAGTATGTTCTCCCTAGACAACATACATATGTTCTTCACTTATGGTCAGGATGTACGCTGGGCTGGAGAAAAAAGTGTGTGTGGAAAACAGGGAGAACTGGGGACAGAAGGTAAAGATGCTCAAGAGGAATGAACTCTTTATGAGCAATGTCATCCAGTTAGCCCTTTTCAGAGCACTGTGCAATGTCATTCTAAAATTTCTGGGTTTGAATTTGTTCCATTTGCTTGTAGCTTTTTAGTAAAAAAAAATTGTAAAGGACTTAACTAATACACTCTAAATTTCCAAGGCACATTACACAGACACAGACACAGATTTCTAGGTTGGAAGAGACCTCAAGATCATCGAGTCCAACCTCCGACCTAACACTAAGCACTCCACTAAACCATATCGCTAAGCTCTACATCTAAACGTCTTTTAAAGACCTCCAGGGATGGTGACTCCACCACCTCCCTGGGCAGCCCGTTCCAATGCTTAATAACCCTTTCGGTAAAGAAGTACTTCCTAACATCCAACCTAAAACTCCCCTGTCGCAACTTTCGCCCATTCCCCCTCGTCCTGTCACCAGGCACGTGGGAGAACAGACCAATCCCCACCTCACTACAGCCTCCTTTAAGGTAACTGTAGAGAGCGATAAGGTCGCCCCTGAGCCTCCTCTTCTCCAGGCTGAACAAGCCCAGCTCCCTCAGCCGCTCCTCGTAAGACTTGTTCTCCAGACCCCTCACCAGCTTGGTCGCCCTTCTCTGGACTCTCTCGAGCACGTCCATGTCCTTCCTGTAGCGAGGGGCCCAAAACTGAACACAGTACTCGAGGTGCGGCCTCACCAGAGCCGAGTACAGGGGGACAATCACTTCCCTAGACCTGCTGGCCACACTGTTTCTTATACAGGCCAGGATGCTGTTGGCCTTCTTGGCCACCTGAGCACACTGCTGGCTCATAGTCAGCCGACTATCAACCAATACTCCCAGGTCCTTCTCTGCCAGGCAGCTTTCCAACCACTCATCTCCCAGCCTGTAACTCTGCTTGGGGTTGTTGCGCCCCAGGTGCAGGACCCGGCACTTGGCCTTGTTGAACTTCATACAGTTGACCTCAGCCAACACTCCTTTGTCCACACACTTCTTTCAGTCATATCCTTCTCCCAAGAACACACATTCAGAAAATACAAGTTTACATTCATAACAACATTAGCATTAGGTCTGCCATTGCTACACGTAGTAGACTTCTGCCCTTCTGAGTGCAGAGGAGATGCTATTCCTTCTTTTATCTGCAAGGAAACATTCACCAAAACACAAGGGACAAGGAAACAAACAAACAAACTAGCAAAACCAAAACAAACTTAATATCAGTTTGTTTTTCTGATCTCCAAAGTGTTTTACAAACATCTCCAGTCTTCCCAATACCTCATGGAAGTCACTCATTGGATTGTACAGATGTGAAAATTGACCTGTTGAACTGATGTGAGTCATCCAAAGGTACAGTACGCATATGCATCACAATCAAGATTAGATTTCAGGAATCTTCTGCTTAAGCTCCTGTTCATACTCTGACTTATTTATTTATTTATTTATTTATTTATTTATTTTTCAGGATGAATAAATGATAGGTTTTCAAGAATAAATGTGAGAGTGAATGAATAAGTTATAGGGAGACATGATCACAACCCAGTCCTGATACAGCCCCAAAGCACGCTCACTCTGAAATAGTACACTTACAAGACTCTTAACAGTTCAGAACAGATGTAGTTTTAAATGTATACTATTGAGAAAATTCAGCTTCTTCCTGGGGCTGTGAAGAAAAACCTTTGCAAATGATTTCTGTGAGTATTCTCTTGCAAATTGACTCTAAAATTAATTTAATTTGGAGGCAGAGGGTTTTCTTCTCTACATTCACTTTCTGAAGGAACTACCTCTGCAGAAGATTAGCTTAAAGAATCTGCATATGCAGTGGTATGAAGTGGAAAGCAAGAAGACACGCATACCCTCTGCATCTACATAAATAAATATCTGTGTTCATTCTTAAGAAAGTTTCTGAACTTTTGGTTAACTCAGTAGTCTTACTCTAGTTCAAGTCCTTACTCAATTCAACATCAACAAGTGCATCAGGCTCACCACACAACAGGAGGCTGCAAAATAAATATAAACTATAAACACAACATGCACTTCAACAGAGATGCACAAAGTAAATAAATAAAAAATAAATAAAATAAAATAAAATAAAATAATATATATAGTGACGTGTAATATTTTTCCATGACACAACTATACTGACAAAACAGAGCTCCAAACTGCTTTCCATTTTCCAGATCTTTTCTCCCCAGACATTATAAACATCTTCTCCTACCAAGGAGCAGATCTCTGGGAGGTCATAGGCTACTTCTATTCTCTGATGATAGGCATCTAAGCATCCTAAAGCTACAGTCCACTGGGAAATATTTTGCCTTGTTGCCATAAAACAAAGGCTAGAAATTAGTCTTTTTATTTCACATTCTCAGGTCTACAAGATATGAGTTGATGCACACGATTTTCCTCATCCACCCTTCCCATCGCCAGCAAAGTCCAGTGGGCTACAGGCTGTTCAAGCAAGAGCATGAAGAGATGGCCTGACCCCAGATGACAAAAGAGTAAAATAAATAAATAAATAAATAAACAAATAAATAAATAAATAAATAATGTACAAGAATCTTTGTATGTATAGAAATTGAGACTGACTATTCAAATTCAATGGGAATTCTGCAGAAACTACTGTTCAAGCTATTTCTAATCAAAGAATCCATGAAGTGCATTTCAGGCTGCCTGATACTTGAGAGAGTAAAGGTTACATTAGAATGAATTTTAACTGCCTGCAAGTTAAACAAATCACTTGCTAGGTGATCACTTGTTCAATTACCCTTGTTATTTTTTCAGTGGGGGGAATATACAAAAAAGTAACAGGTTCTGTCTTTGTTTATTCTTCAAAGCCTTAGAACTTCAAAAAGCTATTATATCTTAAATATTTCAGAGCAATCTAATGTTAAATTTGAGAGGACAAAAAATATATATATATTCAAAACTTTTGTAAAAGCGCCTACCATTTTCTAACCACACATATTATGATGCAGTGATATGCCAGGCTTTTCCATGCTTCTACATGAGGAGCAGGAAGAAGGGATTACTTTCTTACAATAATATGTCAGGATATTGATGACATTGTTTATACAAGTATTCACTCAAAAAAAAAAAAAAGTATTCTATCACTATTGTCTGATATGTCACTTCAGTATAATAGAAGCAATAGGGGAAAAGATTAATAATAACAAAATGCTCATTAATTAGCCTGAGTTAATTCTTCTCCCAGTCCTACACTGCCCTTTGCCAGATCTCCCATCTGTCTGAGAATATTACTTTTTTTTTCAGCATTGGAGGGAATGCTTGCATGCAGTCTACTACACTTTTCTTTAGGACCAAGATAAATTTTGCAGCTTCTACCAGTGAATACAGATAATATCTCCAACTTGTTCCAGTCCTACATATTCACCTTCCACATGCATTTTTTGATGGGGAACAAAACAAAACAAAAACAAAACAAAACAAAACAAAAAGCCCACAGAACTAACCTTATATGTGCATTTTATGGCAGATTGAACAATTGTGCATCCATAAGTAACACACAAAAAGGACATCCTGAAGTGACTTCTCATCCATGCATTCTTTTTGCTTAGAGTAAAGATCATTGGTTTTCATCATTAGGAAGTTTAAGGTCAGGTTCTGACCTTAATTACTATAGTATAATTTGGAAGAATTCCACTCTATTTCATAGTCACTTGTCATCATTTCACAATGCTTTAAAAGTATAGAACATTAAAAATACATTAAATAGAAAGTAATATCAAGTTAGACGTGGCATGTACTGGCCTTTATTTCATAAATACTACCACTATTTATATAAAATTTCAGCTACCATAAAATTAAGTCTAAACAACTTTTATATCACTATATTATTCTAAATTACAGTTGATGGTAATTACAAACTGAAGTGAGAGTAAAGGATATTATCATTTAAGAATCTCTGCATTGCCTCAAGGTATATAAAAGCAACTGACATGTCAGCCTGGCTCTTGTAAATGCTCTAGCTACAGCTCTTTTCATTACACCCTTATATAATCTAATTTTGTCAAGGGCCTTGGCTAACCTGGAACAGATGCTGTGGCTCAGATCACAATACGTTGCAATTTGGCACGTAATATTTTTCTAAAAATGAAGAAAGAGAAAAGAATACATACAGAAGGGAGTACCTGATCAGCAGTTCGCAGTGTTCACTTCCAGTGAATGTCAAAAATGACGGATGTATATTATTTGTAGTTAGATAGGTGTTGGATATAACATCCAAATTAGAATAGTGACCCCAAAATTTGAAGTCCACATTTAGGTTCCAAAAAGTCAGCAGAACAACACCTTGATACTTTAAATCTGATAGTTTTGTATATTATATTACTAGTTTTATATCCTGACGATCTTGCAAATAGGCTACAAAGGAAAGAATTGTAGTTTGTCTCAATCAAGAAGTACTGGAAAAATCAGAGAAGAAAATCTTGGAAGGTATTGATATCCTATTTTGCATGCTTACTGCTTATTCTCCTGTTTCCTCTGTCAGGATTATATGTGATTTTTAAGTACAATACCTTCTTTTTAGTTAAAAATAATCTGTCCAGTAATGATCTTATCGATGAATACTATCCCATGAGGTATAAAGAAATTATGCATGGGACCAGCATAAGGCTGAGTGCTGAGGTTCCTCCAGCATACTCTCACCTCCAGTACTGTTTGTTGCAGCAGTCTTATAACAGTCTGTGGAATGCAGGAATCTCTCCCTGCTCATAACAGAGGTGATCCCTCGGTCATTTAAAAGAGAAAACACTTACAGTTCCATTTTGTAAAGAGACTGCTTTGGCTTATACATTAGCCATAAGCATACTTTTTGTATCCTGAGATTTGCTGGCAGACTGACCAGGGAGAACTGCACCTTTTGTCCTAGGCGTGTTAGTGTATGAATATCCACCCACCTGATCCAAGGGGGTGATGCCATACTCCAAAGGAGGAAGGAAACAAAAAAAAAAAAAACAAACAAACAAACAAAAAAAAAGATAGAGACCCCATTAAATGTATTGAGTCCAAATTATGAAGTATTTTAGTTTGGGTAATCAAAAGGTACTTCAAAAGGTACTTCCTACATTCTATTTGAAAGGCTGTACTGCACAGGGTGGTATCATCCACAACTTCCCCATCCAAAAGAGACTGTAACAATCTAGAGCTGCCAGCTGTTCAGCTGTTAGCTGGAGTGAAATGTGGGAAACTCCATTACTACTTAGGGGACTTCAGATACCATCTCTCAATAGTGCTGTGTGGGTACAACAGCTCTGTCACCCCTGCCAAAAAGAAGGACTACAGTTAATGTACATAGTACATGTATTTCAGAGCACACTGTAGTCTTTGGCTGTGTGGCCAACTTGTTCTAATACTTCATTCACTTTGCAGCTATGACTGTGCAGAGTCTTTTCTTTGATAGATTAGGAGGCTGACAACCATGCTTCCACTTAAACTGTAGAAAGAACCTTTTTGAAGGGCATTGCAAACCTGGAAAGGATTCCTGAGATGAAGCACTATCTCCTTCAGTCCATTGTACACACTACCAGCTAACACAATCCACAAAGAGATACCTCCTCAGTGCTGGAATTGTCAATTTCCAATTCCTGAACTAGCCTTTATTATAGAAAAGACCATTAGGCAATTCTGAATCTTAAATCAGGCTTCTGGGTATTTCAGGACCTTACACAAATCTTGCTGCAATACAGAAATGGGATGTCTTTTTATTTGTCAAGCTATAAATGGAATATGTATAATATTCAAATTATTTACAAAATAGTAACTAGGCTTAAGTGTCTGAAAGGACAGGAATAAAATGAAACTCATACTCACATCTATATTTTTATAAACTCAGTGATTCTTTTACTAAGTTCCATCTAGCTAACATCATTAAAACACTTGCACAGTCTCTCAGAATAAATGAAATCCCACCCTAAGACACAATTTCCCTGCTTTTTGGAAATGTACAGATTGATACTTCCCCATGACCTTTCACATTGCATTCAGAAACAAGTGATGGATATCTTCTCATTTGTTATGATAGCTAGCTAAATCAGAAAGCCAGTTTTAATATGATGACTTAACTTCAGGAAAACTATTCTTAAGCTGCACTGAGAAAGAGGTATTTGCTGTCTTTTATTAGAAATTGCATTTATATTTAACTGTACAAAGGATTTTAAAATTGATTAAGGTGTTCCATACCGTCTGCTGGGGCAGTATAAGTTCAAACTGCATTTGTTTTTTACCTGCTTTACATCTAAATATTAAAAAGCACATAAACTAAAGCAATGTACACAGCTCTTTGCTTGCTGTTGACCAAGACTAGACAGCACAAGAGAGTTTTGGACTACAGCAGGCTAGTAGTGAATAATCACCAAAAAGACAACAGTAAGGGTCTCAGTGTAACCTGGAAATAGACACTGGAGTGAATTTCCTAAATACTTCACTTTTCTGCTGGACGATATTGCCTCTATGGTATCCATTTTTAACGACCACTTTTACAAAAAGTATGAACAAGTTTTATCTACCAGGTTTTCCCAAATCCTCCCTCCCATTGGTGTGGTGTGTTGTTGTTAATGATCATAAAAATTACATTTGCTTTCCTGTGTTTTTCCAGTCTTTCAAATACACATTTCTGCTTTGCATGAAATCTCATCTCTTATTGATTCTGGCCTAATCAAATAATTGATGATGATTCTTTTATTTATGTTATGCACTCCATGATAAAGGACATTTAGGTGATTACAGAACACCTGTGAGTCAACTCCACAAATCTTCTGTTTGTGTTTCCAAATTTTCTATTTATGTTCAGATAAATTATGGTAAAAAGATGAGGGAAAAACAACAACAAAAAGTACTTGCTATGATTATATTAAGTTAATACAGGAAAAAGTGAAGATGGAGAGCCACTGTACTGGTAATACCACAGGAGCAAATGTGAGATTTTATCCTTACTTGATCACTTTCTGTTATAGAACTATAACCCTTGTCCTGAAGACAAACACACAAGCACAAAACACTGTTCTCCCTAGGGAGTTGAAGTACATTTTTATATTAATTTTCTATTGGAGATTCTTGTGCAAATTATGTAAAACATAGCACTAAATTTAGCTGCCTAAATTATTTTCTTAATCTCCATATTCTATTAGTAAGAAATCAGGAAAATAGTTAAGATTAAACTTAAATTAAATACGGCAAATATCTGAGTTGGTGCTATATGACCAAGCAGATCTCAGAGAAGCTTTTAAATATTTATGAAGTAACAGCAAATAGCTTATCATACATGAAAACATAAAGAAATTCAAGCTCCAGTTAACACATATATAGTAAGCAGACCATTAGGAGTTAACAGCTGTAGGCTAGGTCTAAGTCAGTATTAGATTCACACATCTTAGCTTTTTCTTTTTCCAGAATCAATATCTGCAAATAATAAATGAGATCCCAAAGGGTTGAGTTAAGCTCCAACCACCGCAGAGTAACTCTGCAATTGGTCATTGACTCAATAATGCAGGTGAGCTTCACACTGTAGAACATCTTTAGCACACTATAATAGAAAATTAATAGCGTTCAAATCAGCAGCAGGGTTACCCTAAGGATTACATAATAGCTTGGGTTAGAACAATCATCTAGCTCCAAGAAGTGTAAAATATCATAAAACTAATAGAAAGAGA
>NC_049198.1:78559672-78562244 GCF_009769625.2 Cygnus olor | reverse complement strand
TTGAATATCTGACCTTTACAAACATAATTTCAGTAAGCCCAGCTCAGTTTTACTAATTCTCATAAAAGGAAAAAGCTATTAATCTCGGCTAGCTTTCGTATAATACCTAATAAAAGACAGTGAGAGATGCCAAGTAACGATGCCACATTTCAGATGATTCCTCTTGGCTACCTGACCGTTGGTCTTTAACTGTGGAAAACAAACAAACAAATGAAACAAAACAAAACAAAACAGAAAGAATAAATCCTCTGGGTGTCACAGGTTGACCTCCTCCTTGATGCAAGTAAAAATTTGCCACTTAGTAGGAGGAGGATATAAGTCTTACTGTGTAATACTGACTTACCTCTTCATTGTGAACCAGGCAGGAGTTTAGGAAGTTATTGACAGTAAATGAGGTGATCATCAACCTTTTCTGTGTCTTATGAGGCTTCTCAATCACTACAACCAACTCAATAATTCACTGTAATTTCAAGTTACTAATTCCTGCTACATTCTGGTATGTCCCTGACGAGTTTATGCTATATTTGAAGGTTTCAGTTATTTGACTAAATCTCTCAAAACTTCTATAATCTATTATTAGGCTGTTGCATGTATTAAGCTTTCGTATTTGACTTTCAAGCTAGATTTTAATTGGTCAAACAAATCATACAGTACCATTTTTTTGTTGCTGTTGATATTTGACTCAACAAACATGCAAAGGTTTGCTAGAACTCTAATAAAAAATTGATTTTGGTTTACATGCATGTTCACATATATGTACTCTAAAAGCTTATTTGTATAACCATACATTCCAATAAACACAATGAACGGAAACACAAAGAATGTACACAGTGAGAAAAGCATCAGTGATCTATACAGTTGGCTGATTATGCACATTAAGTTATCCCAAATTCATCAAATCACCGTACAGTAGTTGTTCCACATTTTCTAGTTATTCCTGGACCAGAAGTCACTATTGTTACTATAAAATACATATAGTATACACAATATAAATTAGCTGAAAGTCACCTAGGTAAAAATCCTAGCTATTTCAAATTAATAAAAGCAATAATAACATTTGATGTGATGTGTACAGAAGGAAGCAAGATTCATCTATATGAACAGATTGGCGGCAGTATGAGTTATGAAAAGTTCTGACCTGTGATTTGATGTCATGTGAGGTTTAACTGATTAACAGTAGTTTGATAGATTTTTAGCATTTATTCCCTAATTTTTAATAGTCTTTCTGAAATTAATGGATTCTTTGAGTGTTTTCAATGAAACATCTCATACTTTTGAGTCTTATGTCTCTGCAGGGAGGTATTTAATATCACAATTAAAACAATAATTAAAGTCTTGGTCATGAACTGCAAAAGAAACACTTTAAGGAACACAAGATGGCATGCAGCAAGGTCAGTGAGATGTAGGAGAAACTTCACGTTAAGGATGATCTTCTAATAGCACAGAAAACAGCAACTCTTCTTCTTCCAGGTAATGAGCCCATGGTACATATGTGTTGTGAAAAGAAAAACAGTGCACATGTTGTTTATAGCACAATGCTGAATGTGACACCCAAGTTATTATACCCAGAAGGAGTTACTGGAAGGTCCAGGTTTCCTTGACTCAATTAACGACAATACCTAGGTCAAATTATTTCTCTACTTTACTCCTATTTTGTGTGTGGCTGTCCAATTCCTGCATCTGCAAAAAACTGTCCAAAATCAGGACCTGTCCCGGCATACAACACGAGAGTTCTATCAAAATCAATACTCCATTTTATTCTTTTACCATCATCATCTTTTTTATCAAACTCCAGGAAGCAAGTCAAACAGCAGCATAGTCCCTATCATGTCTCTGGGGCATACTCCAGAATCTCTCTTTTAAAATTTAAGGAGAATTTTTGTGTAAGATTTTCTAGGTGTTCAAGCTTCATGTAAAAATAGGGGCTTCTGAAAAAGTGTTTTGCTTAGGTGAGTTTTTTGCTTAGGTGAGTTATTATGACTGCAGTGCATCTGTAGGTTACAATGTCCAATATTCAAATGGAGACATGGTAATGTAAGTCCCCTCCACAACCTATTAAATTCTGTTAAAATATGCTTACTCAAGCATAACTAAATAACTAACATAATTATTACAAAAGAAGAAAATCTTTGAAGTCCTCCTAAATACCCATTTTTTATCAGTCAGCCCTAAAGATGGTTTAACTCTTTACTTCAAGCCACAAATCATACAGTTCCACTGCATCTATGTTTTAATAAAACTAGTGATACCACCCACATAAGTCTGTAATACAATAGGCCAAATTCTCTGCATACTCTTAGATAAAACAGATAAATAGGCATGTGACAGGAGAAATGCATGCAAATATCTACATACAAAAAACAGATACATCTAGACATAAGGTATCACACATGTTGCACAGCACCTGCTTTTCCAGCATTTTCACTCAGCTGTTTTTCACTGCCAGAAGCAAATTCTCTGTATCTTGAATATTCAGCAGGAGCTTCTTTTAACAGTTTAAACTGGAGGAAAGTACCTTACTCCTGTTACACATATGGGATTCTTGGTTATTTAAAAACTTTTACAGCTATAT